>NC_084586.2:1022500-1100000 GCF_033978685.3 Nerophis lumbriciformis
AAGAATTCAAGGTTAACACACACAGTTTACTTGCAGAGAAACAGAAAGAGAATAAATGGAAAACACGAGCTGTTTTCAAATATGACTATGAAAGAAAATAAGTAACACTAAAATTCGGATATATGTAAATATCTGCCTCCGACACTGCCCTGATGGAACCATTGCTGCGGGGTACGTGAGAGACTCCTGGGATAAATGGAGAATCATGTGCCTCTCAGTCCTTTCCATCGAGGATGTGGAAGACATCTACCTATTTGGAACCGTGATCGCGGGGCACCTGCTGATTGGGCTGGGCATTGCTCTGGTGTATCGTCAAATTCGGAAGACGATGGCAGCCGAGTGTGAACCGACTGGGATGGGAATCATGGTCCATGGTTCTCGCCCGGAAAAGGGTGGAGTGCCATCTCCGGGTTGGGGAGGAGATCTTGCCCCAAGTAGAGGAGTTCAAGTACCTCGGAGTCTTGTTCACGAGTGAGGGAAGAGTGGATCGTGAGATCGACAGGCGGCGTCTTCAGTAATGCGGATGCTGTATCGATCCGTTGTGGTGAAAAAGGAGCTGAGCCGGAAGGCAAAGCTCTCGATTTACCGGTCGATCTACGTTCCCATCCTCACCTATGGTCATGAGCTTTGGGTCATGACCGAAAGGCTCACGGGTACAAGCGGCCAAAATGAGTTTCCTCCGCCGGGTGGCGGGGCTCTCCCTTAGAGATAGGGTGAGAAGCTCTGTCATCCGGGAGGAGCTCAAAGTAAAACCGCTGCTCCTCCACATCGAGAGGAGCCAGATGAGGTGGTTCGGGCATCTGGTCAGGATGCCACCCGAACGCCTCCCTAGGGAGGTGTTTAGGGCACGTCCGACCGGTAGGAGGCCACGGGGAAGACCCAGGACACGTTGGGAAGATTATCTCTCCCGGCTGGCCTGGGAACGCCTCGGGATCCCCCGGGAGGAGCTGGACGAAGTGGCTGGGGAGAGGGAAGTCTGGGCTTCCCTGCTTAGGCTGCTGCCCCCGCGACCTGACTTCGGATAAGCGGAAGAAGATGGATGGGTGGATGGATGGATGGCAGCCACTCAAGGAGCCCAACGGCTGTTCGTCGCAATGGAAGGATTGGGCCGGGCTGTGAGAACACAGACTGTGGCGATTTCTGAACTGAATCGCAAAATGGATCACATCATGGAGAAGTTTGCTGTGAAGGAGAATTGAATTGAATTTGAGAGAAACCAGCATGGACAAATAGAGCAGGCAAGTCATTGTTTTTGACTGCACGACGAAAACAACATCCTAATCTACGATTTGACTCCCTCGAATGGTCTCGACGCTATCAGGAACAGGCTGTTCTGAAAAACACCCCCGAGGACACCTCAACGATGGACGCTTTTGACCTCCCTTTTTTTTAACAACACCTGGTGTCGAACTTTGAGATCGGCCCCAGTCCACAAAAACATTTCAACATCACACCCAAGTTAATTGGGCATACATGCACGCACCCGCCCCTTCCTCAACCAACGCCTTCACCACTGCTTAATTCCTGGGGTTATGGATGGCTAGTAGCGCTTTACAGCAGCAGGTCGGCCTCCAGGGCCCAAATCCTCCCCTCTGTTGCGAGTTGTTGTGATTATATGTAACATGTTTATGTGTGCTATGACATGTGAGGTTTTTTTCCCTTGGACTCAGTCTGGACCCCCTCCCGAGGTCAAACATAAGAGATAAGTGTAGGCTGCACTATGATGGCAATATGACTCAAGTAGACAACACCAACATTTGATATGTTCCATTGAAAATATAGAACATTACACACGGCGCTCATAAATCGATCAAAATGTTTTAGTACAACTTTGGTAAGCTATGAAGCCGCACCGCTTGATGGATTGTACTGTGCTTTAACGTACAAGTATTATTATGGTGTGTGTATAAAGTAAGACATATTATCTGGCGTTTTGTTTCGCAATATTATGCAAAAGTAACTTTTCTTACCTTCTGGTACCTGCTGATCTGTATTTGGGATCTGCGTAAATCCTGAATAATTGCGCGCGTCCGCCTTTGTAGTCCATGTTCGTAGTCGATAAGGTTCTTCTTTTTCTCTATCTTCTTGTTGTATGACATTCATCCTCCGCTGTTGCCATTTCTAATATAAAGTAGTGTAAAGTTCTTACTTATATCTGTCAGTAAACTCGCCATGAAAGTGTTAAAACATACCGGTGTAGTGAGTTTACATTATTCACCCAAGGAATTTTAGTTATTAGAGTTCCAGTCGGACGGTTTTTCACGGGACACATTTCCGGTGTTGTTGTTTCCGGATGAGGAGATGCTGCTCCGTTATTGATTGAAGTAAAGTCTGAATGTCATTAAAACAGTTAGCTCCATCTTTTGACACTTCTTTCACTCCCGTCCTTGCACGCTACACCACTACAACAAAGATGACGGGGAGAAGACGCCGTCGAAGGTGAGCCACGTAAATAAGACCGCCCACAAAACGGCACATCCGGAAGTGACTCTCAGAAACATATTCCATGCAACATTTTGTCCAGAGAAAGAATTAATATATATATAATATGATTCATATTATATATTATATATTAATATAATATGAATGTTTTACTTATTTAAGGCTCAAATTACTTCAGATCAAATATTCCATTTTGAAAAATGTTGGTTACATAAAAAAACAGTGGTATCTTTTGGGGGGAAAAATGGCATAAAACATGCAAAAAAAAATAAAAATAAGCGCTATGGCAACGGATAGGTCTGAAGTTGATCTATAGATATTTAATCACTGAATTAACTGAAAAAAACCAATAATTATATATGTATAATTTTTATATACATATGGCTTATATGCATGTATATATATATATATATATATATATATATATATATATATATATATATATATATATATGTGTATATATATATATATATATATATATATATATATATATATATATATATATATATATATATATCCATCCATCCATTTTCTACCGCCTATTCCCTTTGGGGTCGCGGGGGGCGGTGGAGCCTATCTCAGCTACAATCGGGCGGAAGGCGGGGTACACCCTGGACAAGTCGCCACCTCATCGCAGATATATATATATATATATATATATATATATATATATATATACACACACACATATATATATATATATATATATATATTGTCCAGGGTGTACCCCGTCTACCGCCCGATTTTAGCTGAGATAGACTCCAGCGCCCCCCGCGACCCTGAAGGGAATAAGCGCTAGAAAATGGATGGATGGATGGATGAATATGATTCCTTTGATGCGCCCTATAATCTGGTGCGCCTTATATATGAAAAAAGGTAAAACATAGACCATTCATCGGCAGTGCACCTTATAATGCCCTATGTACCGGAAAATTCGGTACTCCAATCCAGTGACGTGCGGTGAGGTTGATGGCTGGTGAGGCACTGACTTCATCACAGTCAGATTTACAAACATATGAACCCTAAAGAGTATCTTATTCACCATTTGATTGGCAGCAGTTAACGGGTTATGTTTAAAAGCTCATACCAGCATTCTTCCCTGCTTGGCACTCAGCATCAAGGGTTGGAATTGGGGGTTAAATCACCAAAAAATGATTCCCGGGCGCGGCGCCGCTGCTGCCCACTGCTCCTCTCACCTCCCAGGGGGTGATCAAGGGGATGGGTCAAATGCAGAGGACAAATTTCACCACACCTAGTGTGTGTGTGACAATCATTGGTACTTTAACTTAACTTTAACTTCACACATACAAACTGTAGCACACAAAAAAAGCACATTTAATTAAAAAAAACTTTATTATGGTCTTACCTTTACTTATAAATGAAGTCCATGCGCAGCGCCTTTTGAACAAAAGCATCGATAACTTGTTTGTAGAAGTCTTTAACTTTCTTCAGTTTTAAAAGTCTCTCTGTCTCGATGGAGATCTTCCTTTAAGTATTACCTCCTGCTTCGATTGAAAGTCCAGTTTAGAAAACTGTTTTATTTTAGATATGTAATCCTTCATGTTAAAAGTCCAGGCTAGAGGAAAAAATAAACGATCGCTGCTAATTGTTGCTGCTTGTTGTCACTTCTTCTGCAGCCGAGTAGTCGCAGAAATGCTCCCTGGGATCACTACCGCCCTCTACCACCAGGAGGCGGGATTACTGCGTGCCTCAGCCAGTGCGTGTTCGCAGCAGTTTTATGATTGCTCAGCACAAGAAATACGTTACAAACATACAGTTGTTGACCAAATACACTGTACATTATATACTTCAGCTAACTAAACTATGGAAATGTATAATATAATTCATATAGCAATACGGTCTCACTGCACAGCAGGCCAGCAGTTAGCCGAGTCATTGCGCAATCCATAGTGAGGCACAACTGGCTGCTGACTCACCGCAAGTCTCTTCTCAGTATTTGAACGGCAAATGTGAAAATTCAGCGATTTTGAATAAAAAATCATCTAAAACTGGTGAAGTTAAATGGAAAATAACTTTATAGTATAATCACTGGATACATATAACAATTTAATTATTATTTTTTCTTTTTTCTTTTTTTTTCTTTCCATGATGACACGCGAGGCCCCCGCCTCACCTGCCTCCAGAGGTGTGGACTCGAGTCACATGACTTGGACTCGAGTCAGACTCGAGTCATGAATATGATGACTTTAGACTCGACTTGACAAAATGTAAAAAGACTTGCAACTCGACTTAGACTTTAACATCAATGACTTGTGACTTCACTTGGACTTGAGCCTTTTGAATTGACATGACTTGACATGACTTGCTACTTTCCCCAAAACCCAAAGATGAAAAAGTTATTCGGGAGCGCTCCGTATTTTTCATTGTGTACTTGTCTATCAGCGTTGCGTGTGTCAGCTGGTGTGGTCTCAGTACAACAGCCAATCAAATTAGATCTACTTTGTTTTCATCACACAGCATTCATCCAATCAAATTGCAGGACAACCAACGAAGAAGACATGTCCAAACCACACGCCAGTGAACAAAAAATTATACCTAAAATAATTTCGTTTGGGTATAAAAATTACGAGGTGGTCAACACAAAACGGTTTGCAGTATGCAACACATGCGGTTCAAAAATTACTGATGGAGAGGCAACAACTTCCAACTTCGTCCGGCATTTGAAGTTGCACAAAGAAGGGTAAGTTTTGAATGTAAGATAACGTTTATTGGCTAAGTAACGTGACTTTTATTTGCTGTGTAGTTAAATCAGTGAGGCTGTAAACTCACTGCTAACGTTATAACGTTATTGCAAACACGGGAATCTGTTGCAGTTCACTACCTTATTCATACTTTTTGTTCAGTGATTTTTTTTAAGCAGGGTTACGTTAGTCAATATATCACACGTAACGTTAGACGGCGGTCAGCAGCACCGCGTATTTTAGCCACCTAAAAAAAGACAAAAATAGTCAAATAAAGGTCAGTTAAAATGTATACTATATTATGAATATGTGTACCGTTTTAGCTAGCTTTCTGACATACTGTTGGTTGTTTACCTCAGTGGTCCCCAACCACCGGGCCGCGGCCCGGTACTGGTCCGTGGATCGATTGGTATCGGGCCGCACAAGAAATAATTTTTTTTCTTTTTCTTTTTTTAATTAAATCAACATAAAAAACACAAGATACACTTACAAGTAGTGCACCAACCCAAAACAACTCTCTCCCCCTTTTGTTCTGGGCATTGAACATGAAGACTCTTCCTTCACTGTTCCGAGTGGCCATGAGAGTCTTGGCAGTGCCTGCCTCCAGTGCTCCAGTGGAGCGAGTTTTCAGCCATGGTGGCATCATACTACGCCCCCATCGTGCACAAATGACTGACAGACTCTTGGCTACTTTGGTCTTTTGCAAATGCAATGCAGCATAGGGCCCTGACATATAAAAAGTACAACTTTTTTGTTATGTTCACGTATATGTCATGTTTTTTCAATGTTAACACTTTTGTACAAATAAGTACATTTGCACTTTATTTTTCAATGTGTTTGTTCTGTAAAGGAATGAGTTCATGTTTAAAATGACTGGTTAATAGTGCTATTATAAAGTGCAATGTCAGCACAATTTTCTTTCCTGCAATTTAAAATGCACTTGTTTTAATAAATAAATACAGCGTTTGAAAAGCATACACAATCTGTGTTAATATATTAGTCTGTGGTTAAAAGGACTTGAAAGGACTCGAAACTCAAAATGCAGGACTTAGGACTTGACTTGAGACTTTCCAGTCTTGACTTTGGACTTGACTCGGGGCTTGCCTGTCTTGACTCGGGACTTGACTCGGACTTGAGGGCAAAGACTTGAGACTTACTTGTGACTTGCAAAACAATGACTTGGTCCCACCTCTGCCTGCCTCCCCTGACCGCACGTCACTGCTCTAATCGGGTTTTAGATGAAATATTAAGCACAAAACAGACTAAAGATATGAGTGGCTTGCTGTTAATGTACCGGTATTTGAATTTGCAATTAGGAACAGGATTGTAATAGTTATGTTTCTGGGATTAAGCCATACTTGCCAACTTTGAGACCTCCAATTCCGGGAGGTGGGGGGCGTGGTTAAGAGGGGAGGAGTATATTTACAGCTAGAATTCACCAAGTATATATAAGAAATACTTGACTTTCAGTGAATTCTAGTTATATATATTTATTTTATTATATATATATATAAATAAATAAGAGAAATACTTGAATTTCAGTGTTCATTTATTTACACATATACACACACATAACACTCATCTACTCATTGTTGTGTTAAGGGTTGAATTGTCCATCCTTGTTCTATTCTCTGTCACTATTTTTCTAACCATGCTCTGATGACGCATTCTGCTTCGTCTCCTTGTTGTGTGCGCAGTTGTGCACTGCACTCTCTAAAAGCCGTAGATGTTATTGTCACATATGCATGTACAGCAGATGGCAGTGTTGTCCTGTTTAAGAGTGTCACAACATTGCCGTTTACGGCAGACGAACTGCTTTACGGTAGACGAAAACGTGACTGCTGTTGTTGTGTGTTGTTACCGCGCTGGGAGGACGTTATGGTCCGCATGGAGCTGGAGGGGGCGTGGCCTCCAGCTCCGCCTGAATTTCGGGAGAAAATTTGTCCCGGGAGGTTTTCGGGAGAGGCGCTGAATTTCGGGAGTCTCCCGGAAAATCCGGGAGGGTTGGCAAGTATGGATTAAGCTCCAGCAGGTCCAAAACCAAAAACCCCCACCAACGGCTTAAATACAGGATTGGACATTGAAATGGTTTCACTTGTGACAGGCCTGCTGTGACAGAATAACACATTGTGCTGAACAAATAGTCCATGGAGAGCTGCCCGGGGTCCCTGGAGTCATCATCCTGCAACAACGCCGCCCCCCCCAAAACCTTCCCTCAAGCTCTGTTTTTGAAAAAAAAAAAGCTTGTTTCAGTATGGAAACATATTGGCCTTGTTGCAGCAAATTAAAGGCTAATTCCCAAAGGGTGTCAGGACACTGCAGACTTCAACTACGGCAAATAAAAACACGAAACGTCCACTGCAGAGGACATACAGTACAAGCTGATGACGTCACCACGGGAACATCTGCCGACACAAGCTCTTTCCCGAACGCACCTTTCTTTGGACCAAAAAAAAAAGCTCCCAAAAGCTGCTCTCTAATCAACCAAGCGTGCTCCCTCCCTCCCTGAAAGAATAGGAAGACATTATTCAGCTTCCCCCCCCTTCTGATCTCGAGGCCACGACAAAGCGTGTGCAAGCCACGGCTGACTGGCTCGAGCAGGAAGAAAGTTTAAAAAAACAAGATAAAGGAGGGGGACACAATGTGCTCTTGTTTGGTGGCCCGCGGAACCCCCCAGGCCGACGAGCAAGGCACCACGGGGCGCTTCAGGTGGCGCCTCAACCACGGTGGCCCCCCGACTCAGTCCGACGCCCTGAACCTCAACGCCTTTTTAAGGTCAGGTGGCGAATAAAGGAAAAGCTGGTGAAATATAATGGCTCATTGTCGTCCTCAAATTAAAATGTGTCTCCATGTTTTGGATGAGAGTACAAAAAAAAAATGTCTCCTAAAATTGGACAATGTTGACATTTTCTCCTAAGAACCGGCGTCCACTGTGGTGGACATTTGTGTTTTGCATAACAGGGTTTTTTTTTTCTTAAAATGTGTACCTTTGACAAACGTCCACTACAGAGGACGCTGTCTCTCAGAAAAACTACGATTTTTCTTTATCAAATCCAAAAAATGTCCAGTAATATTCTTTAATGGTCAAAGGGCTTTTTATTTTTCATTTAAAAGCTAAAAAAAGTTGGATTTTATTTATTTAATTGACAAAAAAATACCTCAAATCTGACCTATTGTATTAAATTAATTAAAATACTTTCTGAGTTAAATGATAAAATAAAATATTTTTTGTGGAACAGATTGCAGCTAGGTTAGCTTTTTATTAATTTAATTTGTGTAATTATTTAGAAAAAAAAATACATCAAACCTTCCCCATTAAATTAAACAGATTACAATAAAGTAAGAAATTATACAATTTTAAAAATCGTAACACTGTAAAAAATACATTTGACAAAAATGTGAGTTTTGTTACTAAAAATATTATTTAAGTACCCTACTTAAATGAATGCTCAGCTTATTATTAATTTAATTTGTGGAATTATTTTGTAAAGAAAAAAATATAACAAATCTTCCCCATTGAAGATTATAAAATGTAATAATTGTAACAGTGTAAAAAAAAAAATCACAAAAATGTCAGTTTTGTTACTAAAAAGTTTTTTTTAAATGTCAGTTTTTTTTTCCGTACAAGTATGCCAGCTAGCTCAGCTCAATATTAATTTAATTTGTGTAATTATTTTGAAAAAAAAAATACATCAAACTTTCCCCATTAAATTAAACAGATTACAATAAAGTAAGAAATTATAAAACGTTAATAATCGTAACATTGTAAAAAAGTATATTTGACAAAAAATGTCAGTTTTGTTACTAAACATATTTAAAAAGGTCAGTTTTTTAAGTACCCTACTTAAATGAATGCTCAGCTCATTATTAATTTAGTTTGTGGAATTATTTTGTAAAGAAAAAAATATAACAAATCTTTCATTTCATTAATAAATTATAAAATGTAATAATTGTAACAGTGTAAAAATAACATTCACAAAAATGTCAGTTTTGTTACTAAAAAGGTTTTTTCAAATGTCAGTTTTATTTAAGTACTCTACATTTTCGTACAAGTATGATGAATACCAGCTAGCTCAGCTCATTATTAATTTAATTTGTGTAATTATTTTGAAAAAAAAAATACATCAAACTTTCCCCATTAAGTTCAACAGATTACAATAAAGTCAGAAATTATAAAATGTTAATAATTATTGTAAAAAATATATATTTTACAAAAATGTCAGTTTTGTTACTAAAAATATTCAAAAATGTCAGTTCTTTAAGTACCCTACTTTTTTGTACAAGTTAAATGAATGCCAGCGAGCTCAGCTCATTAGTAATTTAATTTGTGTAATTATTTTGTAAAGAAAACAAATATAACCAATCTTTCCCATTAATAAATTGAGAAATTATAAAATGTAATAATTGCAACAGTGTAAAAAAAACAATCACAAAAATGTCAGTGTTGTTACTAAATTTGTTTTTTGGATGTCAGTTTTTTTAATTACTTTACTTTTTCGTACAAGTATAATGAATGCCAGCTAGCTCAGCTCATTATTAATTTAATTTGTGTAATTATTTTGAAGAAAAAAATAGATATAAACATCTTACCCATTTAATTAAATTAATTGCACTAAATTTCCAAATTATTCAATTTATAATTGTAACATTTATAACTTTTTTAAAGGCAAAACAAAAGTGTCGTTTTTTTCTTTTAAATAAAAAGGCTAAAAAAAATTATTACAAAAAATGACTATAGTTTTTTGTGTGTAATGGATTCCTGTTATATTAACTTATTTTAAAGAATAAAAAAATAAAAAATATTATCTTTTTAATTTAATGAATTCGAATAAATTCCAAAATTATAATATTTGAATAACTAACGTAAAAAAAATGTTTAAAAAAAAAAATCAAGGCAGGACAAAACAATGGTACATGTTGCTGGAAAGTCTAAAAAATATCAGTTTTCTAAGTACTGTAAAATATTTGTAGCTCAATATCAATTTAATTTGTGTACGTATTACAGAAAAAATACATACAAATCTTGTGCTTGTTGAGGGATGACAGGTCTGGACGGTAAATAATAAACAGTTTCTCTTTCAAGCATAGGTTGCATCTTTTATTACCACTATTGTAAGGTGTGCTGGATGCAAGAATTTGCCATGTTATTGAATATTCAACATTATTGTCTTTGAGGTCCCAAATGTGTTTGCTGAGTTCTGTGGTATTCCGCAGGTTTTGGTTCCTGAAAGAAGCCTTGTAATTGTTCCATCTGGTTTTGAACTCTCCCTCGGTTAATCCTACATATGTGTCGGATGTGTTAATGTCCTTGCGTGTTACCTTAGATTGGTAGACAACTGATGTTTGTAAGCACCCCCCGTTGAGAGGGCAATCAGGTTTCTTTCGGCAGTTGCAGCCTTTGTTGGTTTTGGAGTCGCTCTGTCCGGGGGCCGACGGCTCATTTGCAATTGTTTTGTTGTGGTTTGAGATAATTTGTCGTATATTGTTCATACAGCTGTAGCTCAATTTAATGTTGTTCTTGTTGAATACTTTTCTTAGGGTGTTGTCTTTGGGAAAGTGTTTGTCAATCAGATTGAAGAATTTGTGTCCAATGTTAGTTGAGACGTTTTTGCTGTATGGGGGGTTGTACCAGATGATGTCATTTCGTTTTCTGTTCTTTTTTGGTTGGTTTCCTGGCGTGGGTTCATAGGTGAGGGTGAAATTGTATCCGCTTTCATCAAGGGCTTTTTGGTACGGGGGGGTTGCTTGGTCAAATTCAGCTTTGCTAGATGACAGCATCGATAGCCTTTTATTAATTCCGGTAGGTATTCTTTTCGTGGTGGTGGGTGGGTGGTTGCTGTCATGGTGCACGTATTGGAGTGTTGTGTTGGGTTTCGTGAATGGTTGGTAGCTGTTATTTCTCAGGTTGAAAGTGACGTCAAGGAAGTTGACGGTTTGCTTGTTGGCTTCAATCGTGATCCGTAGGCCGTTCTCTTTGAAAATTTGGCATATGCGCTTCTTGGTATTCTCGCTGCTCCTTGGCGAGGCGCGACACACTGCCAGTCCGTCATCACGGTAAATACCAAGGTTCAGATTGAGGCTAGCGAGCTGGGAGAGGAGGAAACTCCCAACGAGTTCACACGTTTCTGCTCCGTCAAAACTTCCCATAGTGACGTCAAATGTTGCATTGTTCTTTTTTTGCCATGGTGTACTGTTGTGGATGAGAATGGAGTTTTTTGCGTGGATGATGATGTTTCTTTCGTTGCCTGTGATTGAGTCGTAGTCTGAGGCGAAGTCTAGTGCTTGAGTCAGTAGGTCTTGCGTGATGGAAGGGTAAAATTCTTCGATATCAAAGGAGATAAAGTTGTGCTGTTGTTTGTCTTGGATGTTGTTGAACCATTTGATTACTGCTGCTGTATTTCTCCATTGGTTGAGTGGTGTTTTGTCCTTGATTTTTGTGTTGACTCTGTCCAGGATTATTTTGCTGATTTTTCCTATTTCAGATTTAGTTGGGTTTATTAGTCGGCATGTTGGGTTATTTGCGAAGTTGGGTTTGTGGTCCTTCAATGTGATGAAGGCTTCCTTGTTGGCTGTGGCGTCCACCCTGTCCTCAATGTCCAGTTCAGCCGCGATCCTTTTATTTTCCAGGTGGATGTTCTGTAAGGTGTTGGGTTGTGCTTTTTTGTATGATTTGGTGATGCTTCTGTCCAGTAAGGTGTGATGTTCTGGTATGTCCATTCTGTAGAAGTTTGTGGTTTTATCGGCAGCCATGATGAGGTTGTTTACTTTCTTGATGCGCTCCTTGTCATTTTTCAGCTTGGTGAGGAGTGGGTTGCGGATTGGCTTGAATTTGACTGATTGTATCATTTTGAGCATGTCGTTCTCAAAATCCTTTAGTTCCTCAACTGTGGGTGGGTTCTTGGTAGATTTGAATCCGTAAGTTTCCTTTTGCATTCCTTTTGTTTCAGGGTGGAGGAAAAAATGTGCTTTCCACCGCATCCTTCTTAGGAAGTGTTCCGTCTTTTCTATGAGCCTTAGCTTGTAGTCATTCTGCGCGGGTATGGGAATGTTCTTCGTGGAGTAGTCGATGTTGAATTTTTCCATTTCTGATCGTCGTACAGTGCTCAACAAATGTCAATTTGGAGCGGAGTGTATGTCTTAATAAGGTTATCCAAAAAATAGTGCTCGATACCGTAATAGAGCGCAATATATGTATGTGTGGGAAAAAAAATCACAAGACTATTTCATCTCTACAGGCCTGTTTCATGAGGGGGTTCCCTCAATCATCAGGAGATTTTAATGGGAGCATTCACATACCATGGTTTATATAGGGCACAGAGTGGGTGGGTACAGGCTGGCGTAGGGGCGTGGTGATTGGCTCATGTGTTACCTAGGAGGTGTTTCCGTCTGTGGCGGCATGCTGTTACAATTTCGCTGCGCTTGTTGAGGGATGACAGGTCTGGACGGTAAATAATAAACAGTTTCTCTTTCAAGCATAGGTTGCATCTTTTATTACCACTATTGTAAGGTGTGCTGGATGCAAGAATTTGCCATGTTATTGAATATTCAACATTATTGTCTTTGAGGTCCCAAATGTGTTTGCTGAGTTCTGTGGTATTCCGCAGGTTTTGGTTCCTGAAAGAAGCCTTGTGATTGTTCCATCTGGTTTTGAACTCTCCCTCGGTTAATCCTACATATGTGTCGGATGTGTTAATGTCCTTGCGTGTTACCTTAGATTGGTAGACAACTGATGTTTGTAAGCACCCCCCGTTGAGAGGGCAATCAGGTTTCTTTCGGCAGTTGCAGCCTTTGTTGGTTTTGGAGTCGCTCTGTCCGGGGGCCGACGGCTCATTTGCAATTGTTTTGTTGTGGTTTGAGATAATTTGTCGTATATTGTTCATACAGCTGTAGCTCAATTTAATGTTGTTCTTGTTGAATACTTTTCTTAGGGTGTTGTCTTTGGGAAAGTGTTTGTCAATCAGATTGAGGAATTTGTGTCCAATGTTAGTTGAGACGTTTTTGCTGTATGGGGGGTTGTACCAGATGATGTCGTTTCGTTTTCTGTTCTTTTTTGGTTGGTTTCCTGGCGTGGGTTTATATATATATATATATATATATATATATATATATATATATATATATATATATATATATATATATATATATATATATATATATATATATATATATATATATATAAAAATATAAATACATATATATATATAAATATAAATACATATATATATATATATATATATATAAATATATATATATATATATATATATATATATATATATATATATGTATATGTATATATATATATATATATATATATATATATGCATGTATACATATATACATACATATACATATATGTATAAATATACTGTATGTATATATATACACACACACACACATATATATATATATATATATATATATATATATATATATATATATATATATATATATATATATATATATATATATATATATATATATATATATAAATATAAATATATATATATATATATATAGTACGGGTCAAAAGTTTGGACACACCTTGTCATTTCAATGTGTTTTCTTTATTTTCATGACTATTTACATTGTAGATTGTCACTGAAGGCATCAAAACTATGACACCTGTGACGTGAAAACCATTTCAGGTGACTACCTCTTGAAGCTCATCGAGAGAATGCCAGGAGTGTGCAAAGCAGTAATCAGTGCAAAAAGGTTGACTATTTAGAAGAAAATAGAATATAAAACGTGTTTTCAGTTATTTCACCTTTTTTTTTGTTAAGTACATAACTCCACATGTGTTCATTCATAGTTTTGATGCCTTCAGTGACAATCTACAATGTAAATAGTCATGAAAATAAAGAAAAGGCATTGAATGAGAAAGCGTGTCCAAACTTTTGGCCTGTACTGTACATATGGACAGTATATATATATATATATATATATATATATATATATATATATATATATATATATATATATATATATATACCCCCAGCCAATTTCTTTTAACCCAATGCGGCTCCTCGGGTCAAAAGGTTTTGGGACCCCTGCTATAGGCGTTTACTTTATTAGTCACGGGTTCGAGCCTGGGCGTCTCCCGGGCTGGACCGCGTGTAGCTTGTTATTTCTATTAGCGAGATGACGATTGCAAAAACCATGATTATCATACGACAAAATATACATTACTCTTGTGTACTGTACGCAAAAAGTAACAATCCGATCCAACGTGTTTTGTATAAATGCGAATTAGCCAGAGTGTATTAAAAAAACAACAACATTTGAAAATAAGTAAAAATGTCCAAAATTGGTCGCAATAAAATCAGTTTTCACACATTTTTCCCGACACATATAACAACGTTGAGAACTCCCCCGCCACTGATGGCGTGCGGAGTGTGGCGCTGAATGTTAAACGGGCGGGGGGAGCCCTGTGGCTGAGGCATTGCCCCCCTGTTACCACTTAGCCCTATTTGGCCACTCCGACTCACACACATCATGGAGCCCCCCCCCATGCCCTCCTGCTGTGATTATAAATGGGCCCTCAATCAATAGTGATAGAGAGGAATGAAAAGAAAGCGACGTGGCGGCGGCGGCCGGCGGGCGTATCTCGGGGGTAGAACATGATAGCATTAAGGAGGAAAAAAAAAAAAGGAGCAGCAGCTTGAAAGCGGCTTTTTTTTTTTTACTCTGACAACGTTGTAATTGTCCCTCGGGGGGACCGCCGGCTCTTGTTATTAGAAAACAAACTCTCCCTGTTGGCCACTTGACTGCACGGCGTTATGATGAATAAACGCTCCAAACATACACAGTATACCGTATTTTTCGGAGTATAAGTCGCACCTGCCGAAAATGCATAATAAAAAAGGAAAAAAACCATATATAAGTCGCACTGGAGCCCGGCCAAACTATGAAAAAAACTGCGACTTATAGTCCGAAAAATACGGTAGTTCTTATTTTTTGGACTGACTTTTGGGCCAAAGTAGTTGCAATGGCTTGTGTCGTCTGTGTTTGTCATGTAAATGTCTTTTTTAATATGAAGGATACATAAAAAAAAAAAATCGAACAATTTGTAAATACTGGAAAACCTTGTTTGTCGTTGTTAGTGAATATTGGAAGTAGGAATCATTTATTATGCATGGTAAATAGAGATGTCCGATATTGTCCAACTCTTAATTACCGATTCTGATATCAACCGATACCGATATATACAGTCGTGGAATTAACACATTATAATGCCTAATTTTGTTGTGATGATGCATTAAACAATGTAACTGTCATGTCTGTGTAATCATGTTTTGTTTTAGTCATGTTTTGTTTTGTTTAGTAATTGAACTCATTAGTTTCTGGCTTTTCACTCCCTTGTCTTGTTTCCATGATTACCCATTAGTTTCACCTGTTCCACGTTTGGACTCGTTGTGCACTCTTGTTTGTCACCATAGCAACCCATTAGTTTTCACCTGTCACGTCACGCACCTGTTTCACGTTTTGAGTCACGCACCTGTTTTCGTTAATCATGTCTGTAGTATTTAAGTTCATTGTTTTCAGTTTGTCTTGCAGGTGACATCCCGCATTTATGCTTCTGCACACTCTCCACACACCCTTAAGACCCTTGCTGCTCTTTTTTCATGCCGGTTCCATGCCAAGTAAGTTTTTGTTTATTAAGCCACAGTTAGTGTTTTTTGTTGTTCATAGTTTCTGCCTTTGTGCAAGTATTTGTTTTCATAGCCAAGTCGTTTCTCCGCCACTGTGCGCGCTTTTCTTTTGTACTTTTTTTTTGTAGTTATAGTGTTTAAATAAATCATGTATTCACCTTCACGCCACATCTGGTCCAAATCACTTGCACCTCGGGAGAACAAACCAAGCCATGGTCCTAGTCTTGACAGTAACAAGGTTTTCCAAAATAAATCAACTCATGTTATGGGGAAAAAAATGCCAACATGGCACTGCCATATTTATTATTGAAGTCACAAAGTGCATCATTTTTTTTAACATGCCTCAAAACAGCAGCTTGGAATTTGGGACATGCTCTCCCCGGGAGTGCATGAGGAGGTTGAGGTGGGCGGGGTTTGTGGGTGGGGGGGCGTATAAGGGTTGCGGGGGGTGTATATTGTAGCGTCCCGGAAGAGTTAGTTCTGCAAGGGTTTCTGGGTATTTGTTCTGTTGTGTTTATGTTGTGTTACGGTGCGGATGTTCTCCCGAAATGTGTTTTGTCATTCTTGTTTGGTGTGGATTCACAGTGTGGCGCATATTTGTAACAATGTTAAAGTTGTTTATACGGCCACCCTCAGTGTGACCTTTATGACTATTGACCAAGTATGTCTTGCATTCACTTGTGTGTGTGTGAAAAGCCGTGGATATTATGCGATTGGGCCGGCACGCAAAGGCAGGTACTTCTCCCTACGTCCGTGTACCACTCCGTACAGCGGCGTTTTAAAAAGTCATACATTTTACTTTTTGAAACCGATACCGATAATTTCCGATATTACATTTTAAAGCATTTCTCGGCCGATAATATCGGCAGCCCGATATTATCGGACATCTCTACTTGCAATGTATTAAATCCACTAACTGCTATAAAATGGCATCTGCTTATTACCTGACACCTGACATGTTAGCTACTTCTCTTTGTTCATAATGTTTAAAATGTCTATTTTCTATTTCCTGCTGGATCTACTCTCTATTTTATGCTGCTGCTGTCACATATACTGTAACATGTGTTGTATATATTGTATATATGTTATAGACATAATATAATATATCTGTATATATATTATTCTGTACACATATTATGTATATATTCATATATATGTTGGATTTTTTATGGCTATATTAGTCTATTTATACCTGCATTGTCCTTTCCATCCTTACACTTTCCATCATTGTAACTGAGCTACTGTGTTGAACAATTTCCCTTGTGGATCATTAAAGTTTGCCTAAGTCTAAAATCGATAAGCTTGCAAATTTTTGTGATATAGAAATATCCAATATTTGTACCAATTTTCAGGAGATTTCCCAAAATTTGAAATGATGGTCCTCTTACACACACAACAATAAAGGTGTTTGTTATATCCTCTAATCCAGTGGTTCTCAAACTTTTTTCACTAAGTACCACCTCAGCAAACACTTGGCTCTCCAAGTACCACCATAATGACCAACATTAAAATACAGTAGCAAGGTAGGCCAAAGTATCGATTAAAAACAATGCAGATGTTTTAATTTGCAAGTATATTCAATGTTTTTGGCACAGAGTTTGAACAGTAACACTGTGTTTAACACTTTAAGTGATTAGATGGAGCCCGCATACGTACGTACCACAGAATAAATGCTGTAATGTTTTTTGGCCCTAAACCAACTGCATAGAACTTTACGTTGTTAGTGGTCCGCTGTTTCCTTAAAAATAATGTTAACAACTTAAAGCTTTGTCCAGCTGTTTACTGACTTATACTATTATCGGCCTTCTTGACAACTAATAATCGGTATTTGTATTGGCCCTGAAAAAAATATATCGGTCGATCTAAAATGACCATATATAAACGTCCACAAATACGTTATATATGGCTGAATTTCTGCGAGAAAAAATAATCAAAAGTGCTTATAACGGATATTATAAAAGTTACTATCATTGTTTACATTCAGAGCAGCCATCTTTGAAGCTGGGAGGTGAGAATGCTCCGACTTTCCGAGTAGAAAATCCGATCTTGTACGGTGTTCCAGTTGAAATTTCGACGAGGAAGTCGTAAATTCCGACAAAACGTTAGTAACGTTGTTACTTTTACTAGTAACGACTAGAGATGTCCGATAATATCGGACTGCCGATATTATGGGCCGATAAATACTTTAAAATGTAATATCGGAAATGATCGGTATCGGTTTCAAACAGTAAAACCGATATTATCGGCCGATAAATGCTTTGAAATGTAATATCGGAAATTATCGGGATCGGTTTCAAAAAGTAAAATTTATGACTTTTTGAAACGCCGCTGTACGGAGTGGTACACTGACGTATGGAGAAGTACAGAGCGCCATTAAACCTTAAAGGCACTGCCAATCACATAATATCTACGGCCTTTCACACACACAAGTGAATGCATAGCATACTTGGTCAACAGCCATACAGGTCACACTGAGGGTGGCCGTATAAACAACTTTATCACTGTTACAAATATGCGCCACACTGTGAACCCACACCAAACAAGAATGACAAACACATTTCGGGAGAACATGCGCACCGTAACACAACATAAACACAACAGAACAAATACCCAGAAACCCTTGCAGCACTAACTCTTCCGGGACGCTACAATATACAACCCCCGCTACCCCCACCTCAACCCCGCCCACCTCAACCTCCTCATGCTCTCTCAGGGACAGTATGCCTCAAATTCCAAGCTGCTGTTTTGAGGCATGTTAAAAAAAAAAGAAGCACTTTGTGACTTCAATAATAAATATGGCAGTGCCATGTTGGCATTTTTTTTTCCATAACTTGAGTTGATTTATTTTGGAAAACCTTGTTACATTGTTTAATGCATCATCACAACAAAATGAGGCATAATAATGTGTTAATTCCACGACTGTATATGTCGGTATCGGTTGATATCGGAATCGGTAATTAAGAGTTGGACAATATCGGAATATCGGATATCGGCAAAAAAGCCATTATCGGACATTCCTATCTAAAACTAAAGTAAAGTAACAACAGAAGAATAAGTGATTATTACATTTGAACAGAAGTGTAGATAGAACATGTTGAAAGAGAAAGTAAGCAGATATTAACAGTAAATGAAAAAGTGGATTAATAATACATTTTTACAGCTTGTCCTTTATAATTTTGACAAAATAATAGGTGTATAAATGACACAATATGTTACTGCATAGACTAATTAGGAGCCTTTGTTTGTTTACTTACTACTAAAAGACAAGTTGTCTTGTATAATCACTATTTTATTTAAGTACAAAATTGCTCTTCGATTGCAACAAGAAACATATGTTTAATGTACCCTCAGATTATTAATTAAAATAAAGCCAATAATGCCATTTTTTGTGGTCCCCTCTATTTAGAAAAGTATCGAAAAATATCAAAATGCATTTTGGTAGCGGTATCGAGACAACCCTACCAGCTAGTTAGTTTAAATGAGCATTTACGTTCTGTTCCTTTCCCATTTGAAACGAATCATTCGGTCAGTTACATCGATCAAGGCAATATAAAAACTATTAGCATGCGTGATGAATTTGCTCGCAAAGTAGACGGCGGATGGCGAGACAGGGGGGAGCGGAGAGAAAAACGACCATTAACATTTTTTGCCGCGTGAGTTTGTACGGTTAATTCAAGACATTTAAGAGTGGGAATGAGCTTCTCCATCAAACGTCTTCACTGCTTCCATTTACATTTCTTGCATAAGAGTCCATTTGTGGCTGCCCCCGTGCCATAAATCATTGCCAGCGAAATGCCGCGTCGGTGCCTCTCCGCCTGATACTTTGCTTTTTTTCAAGCAATTTAGAATTCTGTTCGCTAAAGAGTGACGGGGGCTTCTTAAAAAATGTCCATTGAGTGGCTCAAAACAAGTTTATGTTGACCGCGTAAACCACTTCCTGTGCAGTTATGACAGAGCGTGATGTGCAGATCCATACTTAAATATCGATACCGCCGATACCAGATCTTTATGCTCTAATATTCATCCTCAAATTAAAATATCAATACTTTTGATACTTTAGTTGAGGGGTGTCCAAACCAGGGCCGCATACGGAAAAGTTAAAGTATCAAACCCGCCTTCAAAAAGCCTGCACAACCTGCCATTGCGCGCCAGAACGTAATTACCTGTTACGTAGTAAGCATCCCGTGTCTGCCTTCCCTCCCGAGTACTTGATCTCTGTGTCTTTCCAGCTTGCCGTGTTCTGATGTCCCTTGTGTCTTCCCACAGTGCTTCCCGCGTCTTCAGTAATCGAGCTGTGCGCCTCGACTCTCCTTCGGACTTTGGACTGCCTCCCTCGATCCTCGACCCCTGCTTTGGACATGGACCTCTTGACGCCTCTCTCAGCCCCACGGACTTCCCGCTTGGATCACAGACCTCTTTCTGCCTAGCTCCTTTGGACTTGTCTGCTTCCTCATCCAACAATTAGGTAATACTCAACAGCTAATCATTCATACACATCTGTCATGCAGAAGTTTATCAAGTGCAAAAAATATGACTAAAATGGAGAAGCTGTATTTTTAATTTTTTTTAATTTTTGACAGTTCCATTTAGAAACATTTATTATTAATTTTGATTATTTATTTTAGCACTAAAGTATTGCATTAAAATGTATTTTTAATGAGTCCCTTTTTATACAGTATTTTGGTTTGTACTTTTTTCCTAATCAGCCTGACTTAAGCCTAAGGTTTATGTGTTCAAAAATACTCATCTTTGTTTTCCCTGGAAAACAAGTGACATTTCCCAGAAAATTATGAAAATAACCCAAAAAATAAAGGAAACTTTCCCCAAAGTAAAAGAACATTTTCAGAAACATAAGGACATTTTCTAGAATACAAAACAAATTTTCCTGAAAACAGGGGAAAATTCCCTAAGAATAAGGTAAACTTTACAGAAATTAAAAGAAATTTCCTAAGAATAAAAAAATCCACAAAAAAAAGGATATTTCCCTACAAAAAGGGAAAATAAAGGGGGAATTATTTAATTTCCAAAAATTAAAATACATTTCATGGAAAATTAGTGAAAAATCCTCTACATTTTCATCAAAATTAGGGAAAATTTCTGGAAATCAAGAGAACGATCCTGGATCTAATAAATGAAACGTTACCAAAAATAAGGGAACATTTCCAGAAAATAGGGATATTTCATAGAAAAAAGATAAATTTAGTGAAAAATAAGCAACTTTTCCCAGAAAAAAAGTTACGTTTCCCAGAAATATTTGCAGAAACATAAGGACATTTTCTGGAAAATAAGGGAAATTTTCCTGAAAATAGGAGAAAAAAATCCCTAAGAATAATGTAAACTTGACAGAAATTGAAGGAAAAAAAGGGAAATTACCCTGAAAATAAGGGAAAAATAAAGGGAAATTATTTAATTTCCAAAAATTAAATTACATTTCATGGAAAAGGAGTGAAACTCCCTAGAACTGTACTCTGTAAAATTTACAGTACATTTTACGGTTAAATTCCACCGATTGAGTTTTTAACCGTAAAATAAACTTTGGTACTGTTTTTTTCCATATACAATAAGACACTAAAACATAAAAAAACTACCAAAAAAGCATTAAAACAACAACTTTTTACGAAAAAAAACAACTAACTGGCAGCTCTGTTGCTTGAATTTTACCGCTAAAAACAGTGGTATTGTTTCTCCATTCCATTCTATTTATTCTTTTTTTTTTATATATGCTGTAAAAAAAACCCACTGCTTTTACTGTAAAATTCTGGTGACTGAGCTACCAGTTTTTAAAGTAAAATGTAAATATTTATACTGTTTTTTTTCCATACACAGTAAGACACTAAAACATTAAAAAAAACAACCAAAAAAAAACGTTAAAACAACAAAATTTGACGGTAAACATTTTTTTACCAGCTATGTTGCTTGAATTTTACCTCTAAAAACAGTGGTATTGTTTCTCCATTCCATTCCACTTATTAATTTTTTTTGTATGCTGTAAAAAAACACTGCTTTTACTGTAAAATTCTGGTGACTGAGCTGCCAGTTTTTAAAGTAAAATGTAAATATTTATACTGTTTTTTTCCATATAAAGTAAGACACTAAAACATTAAAAAAACTACCAAAAAAAACGTTAAAACAACATTTGACTGTGAACCTTTTTTTTACCAGCTATGTTGCTTGAATTTTACCTCTAAAAACAGTGGTATTGTTTCTCCATCCCATTCCATTTATTCATTTTTTTTGTATGCTGTAAAAAAACACTGCTTTTACTGTAAAATTCTGGTGACTGAGCTGCCAGTTTTTAAAGTAAAATGTAAATAATTATACTGTTTGTTTTTTTCCATATACAGTAAGACACTAAAACATAAAAAAACCCACAAAAAAAACCTGTTAAAACAACAACATTTGACGGTAAACATTTTTTTACCAGCTATGTTGCTTGAATTTTACCGCTAAAAACAGTGGTATTGTTTCTCCATCCCATTCCATTTATTCAATGTTTTTGTATGCTGTAAAAAACCACTGCTTTTACTGTAAAATTCTGGTGACTGAGCTGCCAGTTTTTAAAGTAAAATGTAAATATTTATACTGTTTTTTTCCCACACACAGTAAGACACTAAAACATAAAAAAACCCACAAAAAAAAAACGTTAAAACAACAACATTTTACGGTAAAAACATTTTTACCAGCTATGTTGCTTGAATTTTACAGCTAAAAACAGTGGTATTGTTTCTCCATTCCATTCCATTTTTTTTGTTCTTTTTTTTTGTATGCTGTAAAAACCCACTGCTTTTACTGTAAAATTCTGGTGACTGAGCTGCCAGTTTTTAAAGTAAAATGTAAATATTTATACTGTTTTTTTTCCATATACAGTAAGACACTAAAACATTAAAAAAACAACAACAAAAACGTTAAAATAACAATATTTTACGGTAAAAACATTTTTACCTGCTATGTTGCCTGAATTTTACCGCTAAAAACAGTGGTATTGTTTCTCCATTCCATTCCATTTTTTTTTTGTATGCTGTAAAAACCCACTGCTTTTACTGTAAAATTCTGGTGACTGAGCTGCCAGTTTTTAAAGTAAAATGTAAATATTTATACTGTTTTTTTCCCATACACAGTAAGACACTAAAACATTAAAAAAACTACCAAAAAAAACGTTAAAACAACATTTGACTGTGAACCTTTTTTTTACCAGCTATGTTGCTTGAATTTTACCTCTAAAAACAGTGGTATTGTTTCTCCATCCCATTCCATTTATTCAATGTTTTTGTATGCTGTAAAAAAACACTGCTTTTACTGTTAAATTCTGGTGACTGAGCTGTCAGTTTTTAAAGTAAAACGTAAATATTTATACTGTTTTTTTTCCATACACAGTAAGACACTGAAACATAAAAAAAATAATACATAAAAACGTTAAAACAACATTTTACGGTAAACATTTTTACCAGCTATGTTGCTTGAATTTTACCTCTAAAAACAGTGGTATTGTTTCTCCATCCCATTCCATTTATTCAATGTTTTTGTATGCTGTAAAAAACCACTGCTTTTACTGTAAAATTCTGGTGACTGAGCTGCCAGTTTTTAAAGTAAAATGTAAATATTTATACTGTTTTTTTCCCACACACAGTAAGACACTAAAACATAAAAAAACCCACAAAAAAAAAACGTTAAAACAACAACATTTTACGGTAAAAACATTTTTACCAGCTATGTTGCTTGAATTTTACAGCTAAAAACAGTGGTATTGTTTCTCCATTCCATTCCATTTTTTTTGTTCTTTTTTTTTGTATGCTGTAAAAACCCACTGCTTTTACTGTAAAATTCTGGTGACTGAGCTGCCAGTTTTTAAAGTAAAATGTAAATATTTATACTGTTTTTTTTCCATATACAGTAAGACACTAAAACATTAAAAAAACAACAACAAAAACGTTAAAATAACAATATTTTACGGTAAAAACATTTTTACCTGCTATGTTGCCTGAATTTTACCGCTAAAAACAGTGGTATTGTTTCTCCATTCCATTCCATTTTTTTTTTGTATGCTGTAAAAACCCACTGCTTTTACTGTAAAATTCTGGTGACTGAGCTGCCAGTTTTTAAAGTAAAATGTAAATATTTATACTGTTTTTTTCCCATACACAGTAAGACACTAAAACATTAAAAAAACTACCAAAAAAAACGTTAAAACAACATTTGACTGTGAACCTTTTTTTTACCAGCTATGTTGCTTGAATTTTACCTCTAAAAACAGTGGTATTGTTTCTCCATCCCATTCCATTTATTCAATGTTTTTGTATGCTGTAAAAAAACACTGCTTTTACTGTTAAATTCTGGTGACTGAGCTGTCAGTTTTTAAAGTAAAACGTAAATATTTATACTGTTTTTTTTCCATACACAGTAAGACACTGAAACATAAAAAAAATAATACATAAAAACGTTAAAACAACATTTTACGGTAAACATTTTTACCAGCTATGTTGCTTGAATTTTACCTCTAAAAACAGTGGTATTGTTTCTCCATCCCATTCCATTTATTCAATGTTTTTGTATGCTGTAAAAAAACACTGCTTTTACTGTAAAATTCTGGTGACTGAGCTGCCAGTTTTTAAAGTAAAATGTAAATATTTATACTGTTTTTTTCCCATACACAGTAAGACACTAAAACATAAAAAAAAAACCCACACAAAAACCTGTTAAAACAACAACATTTGACGGTAAACATTTTTTAACCAGCTATGTTGCTTGAATTTTACCTCTAAAAACAGTGGTATTGTTTCTCCATTCCATTTTTTTTTTTTTTTTTTGTATGCTGTAAAAAAACACTGCTTTTGCTGTAAAATTCTGGTGACTGAGCTGCCAGTTTTTAAAGTAAAATGTAAATATTTATACTGTTTTTTTTTTCCATACACAGTAAGACACTAAAACATAAAAAAAAACACAAAAAAACGTTAAAACAACATTTTACGGGAAAAAATTTTTACCAGCTATTTTGCATGAATTTTACCACTAAAAACAGTGGTATTGTTTCTCCATTCCATTCCATTTATTAATTTTTTTTATATGCTGTAAAAAAACCCACTGCTTTTACTGTAAAATTCTGGTGACTGAGCTGCCAGTTTTTAAAGTAAAATTTTAATATTTTTTTTTTGCAGCTTATGTAAAAAAATATATTGTTAATGTATTATATATATATACATGTATATACATATATTACTCATTGTTAAAATCGGCCTTCTGAGGGCAACCATAACTGCGATGTGGCCTTCAATGAAAGCGACTTTGACACCCCTGCACAATGTATCGCCGAAACCAGCTTGAATTTGACTCGGTATCGGATCTGGAAAGGAAATCAGTGGTATGGCACATCACTAACAGAGAGACAGCAGCCAACCAAGCATAAAGTGGTCAGTAGGTACAGGAGTGTGTCGCATATCAGGAAATAATTGATGACCTCCCTTTCCTTGTCTCTTTCTCTCTGTGGGAAATCATTTTCAATCTATGGCCCGGCAGATGAAACAAATGCTCCCGGCTTGCTTTGTCAATTCGGGCTCCTCCGGGTCAAACAAAGCGCCTTCGCGGAAAAAAACCCCCGACGCCCCCGCCCGCCCACCCTCGCGCCCCCCGGCCGGCTGTCGGGCGAATGCGCTGGGCAGCCATGCTGAAAATGTCCCCTTGTCCTCCACAAAATGATACGAGCGAGTTTGTCTTACACCGACGCTTTTGTTGTTTGTCATTGACAAAGTTGTAATGGTAATAACAAAGAAGAGCCTTCATATTTACTGACATGTTGACTCCAAAGGGAGGCCAAAGACGGGGAACTAAATAAGTTGCAATCAGTTTGACTACTTTTACTTAACTGTTCACTTTGTACATTTTTTTTTTTTTAGTTTTAGATAGAAATAGATATTTAAACGTTTATTTCTGGATTTCTTATTTCAATTGTTTTGAATTTCAAACGGAAAGCAATTAGTTCCACCCTGTCATGATCTTTTCCTTGTTTTCCATGTCTTGTCATCTATGTCTGTGTTTTCATTGGTTCACTTCATATTTCTTTGTTTTCCACTTCCATGTGCCCCCACTTTTTAGCCCAGAAAATTATGAAAATAACCCAGAAAATAAAGGAAACTTCCCCCAAAGTAAAAGAACATTTTCGGAAACATTTTCTCGAATATAAAAGACATGTCCATGAACATAGGGGGAAATTCCCTAAGAATAAGGTAAACTTTACAGAAATTAAAGGAAATTTCCTAAAAAAAAAGAAAAAAAAATCCAGAAAAAAAAAGGATATTTCCCTGAAAAAAAGGGAAAATAAAGAGGGAAATATTTAGTTTCCAAAAATAAAATTACATTTCATGCAAAATGAGTGAAACTCCCTAGAAAATAGGGGCAAATTTCCAGAAAACTTGACAGAAATTGAAGGAAATTTCCTACAAAAAAAAAAAAAAATCCAGAAAAAAAAGGATATTTCCCTGAAAAAAAGGGAAAATAAAGAGGGAATTATTTAATTTCCAAAAATAAAATTACATTTCATGCAAAATGAGTGAAACTCCCTAGAAAATAGGGGCAAATTCCCAGGAAACTTGACAGAAATTGAAGGAAATTTCCTAAAAAAAAAAAATTTATTAAAAAAAAAATTCCAGAAAAAAATGGAATTTGCCCTGAAAATAAGGGAAAACATAAAGGGAAATTATTTCATTTCCAAAAATTAAATTACATTTCCCTCGCTTGCTCCTGATTGATAATCAGGAAGCACACCCTCTGGTTGTCAATCAAGAAGTTGTCACTATAACTGCGCTGCTTCATTCCTGGAGTTACTTATGCACATTAAAGTTATGCCCACACACATGACAACATTTAAAAATGAGGGACATCCATCCATCCATTTTCTACCGCTTGTCCCTTTTTGGGGTCGCGGGGGGTGCTGGAGCCTATTTTAGCTGCATTCAGGCGGAAGGCGGTGTACACCCTGGACAAGTCGCCACCTCATTACAGGGCCAACACAGATAGACAGACAACATTCACACACTAGGGCCAATTGAGTGTTGCCAATCAACCTATCCAATTCCCCCAAAATAAGAGAAACTTCCCAGAAAAATACAGAAAACTTGTTTCTAATCTTTTGAGAAATGTCCCTTAAAAATTGAAAAAAAAAAAAGGGGAAACTTCCCAGAAATTAGGATATATTTTCCTGGAAAAGAATGGAAACTTCCCAGGAAAAGAAGGGAACATTTCCAGAAAAGAAGGAACATTTCTTGAGAAAAATACATTTCCCAAAAAACAAAATAGTTTCCCAGAAAATAAGGAAAATAGCCCAGAAAATAAGGGAAACTTCCCAACAAATAAAATAACATTCCCAGAAAAATAGAGATATTTCCTGGAAAATAAGGGACATTTCCCTAAAAATAAGGGAAGATTCCTAAGAATAAGGTACATTTCCGAGGAAATTTAGGGACGTTTTCCCCAAAATAAGGGAACATTTTCAGGAAAAAGGGAACGTTTTCTACAAAATAAGGGACATTTTACTGAAAATAAGGGGAAATCCTCGAAAATACAGTTCCCGGAAAATAAATTTCCTGGAAAATAAGGGAAACTTCCCAGAAAATAAGGACACATTCCCCGAAAAAAAGCAAATTATCATAGGAAATAAGGGACATTTTCCTCAAAATAAGGGAAACTTCCCAGAAATTAGGATACATTTTCCTGGAAAAGAAGGGAAACTTCCCAGGAAAAGAAGGGAACATTCCCACAAAAGAAGGAACATTTATTGGAAAAAACTAAAAAACAAAAGAGTTTCCCCAAAAATAAGGAACATATCCAAGAAAATAAGGGAAACTTCCCCAAAATTTTCCTTGAAAATAAGGCACATTTTCATGAAAATAAGGGAAAAATTCCTAAGAATAAGATAGATGGATAGATAGATAGTACTTTATTGATTCCTTCAGGAGAGTTCCCTCAGGAAAATTACAATTCCAGCAGCAGTGTACAGAATTGAGATCGAATTTAAAAAGTAAAATTAAATAATGGGGGTATAAATGGAAACAAAATAGAAAAATATTACAATAAGAATATAAATAAAAAGCAACAATGAGAATAAAAATATAACAGTAAAATAAGAATATAACAAGAGAAACTAGGCAGTAGTGACCATGTTATGAACAAGTATCGCACTGTTATGAAGGTACATTTCAGAGGAAATTTAGGGACATTTTCCCGAAAATAAGGGAACATTTTCAGAAAAAAAGGGGACATTTTCTACAAAATAAGGGACATTTTCTACAAAATAAGGGACATTTGAATGAAAATAAGGTAAAATTCACAGAAAATAAGGGAAAATCCTCAAAAATACAGTTCCCGGGAAATACATTTCCTGGAAAATAAGGGAAACTTCCCAGAAAATAAGGACAAATTTCCTGCAAAAAAAGCACATTATCATAGGAAATAAGGGACATTTTCCTGAAAATAAGGGAATTTTCCCTAAAAAAAAAGGGTAATGGTTCTGAAAGTTAAGGGAAATATTCTGGACAATAAAAGAAAACATACCAAAAATAAGGGAACATTTTCAGAAAATAGGGATATTTCTTAGAAAAATTAGAAATTTCTTGAAAAAATAAGCAATTTTCCCAGGAAAACAAGTGACATTTCCAAGAAAATCATGAAAATAACCGATAAAATAAAAATAAACTCCACCCAAAATATTTTTTTTTTTGCAGAAACATAAGGACATTTTTCTGGAAAATAAGAAATTCCCTAAGAATAAGGTAAACTTTACAGAAATAAAGGAAATTTCCTAAATAAATAAAAAATCCAGAAAAAAGAGACATTTCCCTGAATATAAGGGGAAAATAAAGTGAAATTATTTAATATTTAATTTCCAAAAATGTAAATACATATCATGGAAAATGAGTGAAACTTCTGGGCAAATTCCCAGAAAAAAATGGGAAATTTCCCTTAAAATAAGGGACATTTCCATGAAAATAAGGACACATTTACAGAAAAAAGTGGGAAATTCCTGGAAAACGAAGGAAATCTCCTCACAATTTAAATACATTTCCTTGAAAATAAGTAAAACTTCCCAGAAATTCAGGGACATTTCTCAGAAAATATTGTAAGCTTTTACTCTCATACCATAGTTTTTTGTTTCCATTTTATAAAATTTTAAACAAGGAACATTTAGGAAAACATATCCAAGTGTTTTAATTGAGGGGTAAAATCGGTGCGCCACGTGCACATGACAACCTCACACTGAAATGTTCCATGCATGCAGGCTCCAAAGAGGCCGTGGGTGGGTGGTGGTGGGTCCTGTAAAAAAGCGACCTTCCAAGAAAATAAGGGACATTTTCCTCAAAATTAGGGAAAGTTCCCTAAAAATTAGGTAAAGTTTCTGGAAATCAAGGGAAAGATCCTGTACAGTAAATGAAACTTTACCAAAAATAAGGGTACATTTCCAAAAAATAAGGATATTTCTTAGAAAAAAGAGAAATTTCTTGAAAAATAAGCAACTTTCCCTGGAAAACAAGTGATATTTCCCAGAAAATGAAGAAAATAACCCAGAAAATAAAAGAAACTTCCCCCAAAGTAAAAGAACATTTTCAGAAACATAAGGACATTTTCTAGAATATAAAATACATTTTCCTGAAAATAGGGGAAATTCCCTCAGAATAAGGTAAACTTTACAAAAATAAAGAAAATTTCCTAAAAAAAAAAAAATCCAGAAAAAAAGGGTATTTCCCTGAAAAAAAAGGGGAGCTAAAGGGGAAATTATTTAATTTCCAAAAATTAAAATACATTTCATGGAAAATTTGTGAAAAATCCTCGAAAATAAGGGCAAATTCTCAGAATTTTTTATTTTTTTAAAAAGGGGGTAATACCTGGAAAATAAAGGAAATTTTCCCAAAATTTAAATACATTTCCTGGAAAATAAGTGGGTGGTGGTAGGTCCTGTAAAAAAGCAAACATTTTCTAGAAAATAAGAATAATGTAAACTTGACAGAAAATTGAAGGAAATTTCCTAAAAAAAAAAATAATAAAAAAAATTCCAGAAAAAAAAGGGAAATTACCTTGAAAATATGGGAAAAATAAAGGGAAATTATTTAATTTCCAAAAAACTAAATTACATTTAATGGAAAATGAGTGAAACATCCTAAAAAAACATGGGCAAATTCCCAGAAAAAAAAAAGGGAAATTTCCAAGAAAATAAGGGACATTTCCCTGAAAATAAGGAAACATTTACAGAAAGTAGAGGGAAATTCCTGGAAAACGAAGGAAATCTCCCCAAAATTGAAATATATTTCCTGGAAAATAAGTCAAACTTCCCAGAAATTCAGGGACATTTCTCAGAAAATATTGTAATACCATAGAGGTTTTTTTTGTTTCCATTTTATAACATTTTAAACAAGGGACATTTAGGAAAACATATCCAAGTGTTTTAATTGACGGGTAAAATCGGTGCTCCCCGTGCACATGACAACCCCAGACTGAAATGTTCCAGGCAGGGCCGGGGTCATGCAGGCTCCGAAGGGGCCGCGGGTGGGTGGTTTTTGGTCCTGTAAAAAAGCGACATTTCCGAGAAAATAAAGGAAATTTTCCTCAAAATTAGGGAAAGTTCCCTAAAAATTAAGTAAAGTTTCTGGAAATCAAGGGAAAGATCCTGGACAGTAAATGAAACGTTCCCAAAAATAAGGGAACATTTCCAGAAAATAAGGATATTTCTTAGAAAAAAGAGAAATTTCTTGAAAAATAAGCAACTTTCCCCGGAAAGTGACATTCCCAGAAAATTATGAAAATAACCCAGAAAATAAAGGAAACTTCCCCCAAAGTAAAAGAACATTTTCAGAAACATAAGGACATTTTCTGGAATATAAAATAAATTTTCCTGAAAATATGGGGAAAATTCCCTAAGAATAAGGTAAACTTTACAAAAATTAAAGGAAATTTCCTAAAAAAAAAAATAAAATAAAAAATCCAGAAAAAAAGGGTATTTCCCTGAAAAAAAAAGGAAAAATAAAGGGGAAATTATTTAATTTCCAAAAATTAAAATATATTTCATGGAAAATTTGTGAAAAATCCTCGAAAATAAGGGCAAATTCCCAGAATGTTTTAAAAAGGGGATAATTCCTGGAAAATGAAGGAAATTTTTCCAAAATTTAAACACATTTCCTGGAAAATAAGTGGGTGGTGGTGGGTCCTGTAAAAAAGCAACATTTTCTAGAACATAAGGAAAATTTTCCTGAAAATAGGAGAAAAAATCTCTAAGAATAATGTAAACTTGACAGAAATTGAAGGAAATTTCCTAAAAAAAAAATAGTAATAAAAAAATAAAAAGCCGAAAAAAAAGAGAATTACTCTGAAAATAAGGGAAAATAAAGGGAAATTATTTAATTTCCAAAAACTAAATTAAATTTCATGGAAAATTAGTGAAATGTCCTAAAAAACAGGGGCAAATTCCCAGAAAAAAATGGGAAATATCCAAGAAAATAATGGACATTTCCCTGAAAATAAGGAAACATTTACAGAAAGTAGAGGGAAATTCCTGGAAAACGAATGAAATCTCCCTAAAATTGAAATACATTTCCTGGAAAATAATTGAAACTTCCCAGAAATTTAGGGACATTTCTCAGAAAATACTGTAATACCATTTATACCATTGTATAAAATTTTAAACAAGGGACATTTAGGGAAACATATCCAAGTGTTTTAATTGAGGGGTAAAATCGGTGCTCCCCGTGCACATGACAACCTCAGACTCAAATGTTCCAGGCAGGGCCGGGGGCATGCAGGCTCCGAAGGGGCCGCGGGTGGGTGGTGGTGGGTCCTGTAAAAAAGCGACATTTCCAAGAAAATAAGGGAAATTTTCTTCAAAATTAGGGAAAATTCCCTAAAAATGAAGTAAAGTTTCTGGAAATCAAGGGAAAGATCCTGGACAGTAAATGAAACGTTCCCAAAAATAAGGGAACATTTCCAGAAAATAAGGATATTTCTTAGAAAAAAGAGAAATTTCTTGAAAAATAAGCAACTTTCCCTGGAAAGTGACACTCCCAGAAAATTATGAAAATAACCCAGAAAAAAAAGGAAACTTCCCCCAAAGTAAAAGAACATTTTCAGAAACATAAGGACATTTTCTGGAATATAAAATACATTTTCCTGAAAATATGGGGAACATTCCCTAAGAATAAGGTAAACTTTACAAAAATTAAAGGAAATTTCCTAAAAAAAATAAATAAAAAAATCCAGAAAAAAAGGGTATTTCCTTGAAAAAAAAGGAAAAATAAAGGGGAAATTATTTAATTTCCAAAAATTAAAATATATTTCATGGAACATTTGTGAAAAATCCTCGAAAATAAGGGCACATTCCCAGAATTTTTTTAAAAGGGGATAATTCCTGTAAAATGAAGGAAATTTTTCCAAAATTTAAATACATTTCCTGGAAAATAAGTGGGTGGTGATGGGTCCTGTAAAAAAGCAACATTTTCTAGAATATAAGGGACATTTTCCTGAACATAGGAGAAAAAAATCTCTAAGAATAATGTAAACTTGACAGAAATTGAAGGAAATTTCCTAAAAAAAATAAATAATAAAAAAACATTCCAGAAAAAAAGGGAAGTTACCCTGAAAATAGGGGAAAAATAAAGGGAAATTATTTAATTTCCAAAAACTAAATTACATTTCATGGAAAATGATTGAAACTCCCTAGAAAATAGGGGAAAATTCCCAGAAAAAAATGGGAAATTTCCAAGAAAATAACGGACATTTCCCCGAAAACAAGGAAACATGTACAGAAAATAGAGGGAAATTCCTGGAAAGCGAAACGAAAATCTCCCCAAAATTGAAATACTTATAATTTTTTTCCCCATTTTATAACATTTTAAATAGGGACATTTAGGGAAACATTTAAGTGTTTTAATTGAGGGGTAAAATCGGTGCGCCACGTGCACATGACAACCTCAGACTGAAATGTTCCAGGCAGGGCCGGGGGCATGCAGGCTCCGAAGGGTGGCGGTGGGTCCTGTCATTGTAGGACATCACCAAGACAATGGAGCCATATGGGGAACAGAAGGCTGTCCTGCGCTCGCCTTCTTTTGGGTGCTGTGGGCTTATTATTCCCACCGGCGGTCACTTTGAGGTTACAGTTTTTAGCATAACAACTGACGGGGGGGGAAAGTCATTTATTGGCACGACGTAAGGAGGGGAGATTTATGGGCTTTGAACAAAAGTCAACACTCTGGACGACAGCTCACGGGGCGGGGGGGGGGGGGGGATAATGGTGCGCCGTGGTGTTCATCAAATCAACATCATGTCAGCGGCGCCCGCTCGTTTGTGTCCGCTATCTTTGTCGGGCGCACTGAGAAGGCGAGCAGCTGACGAGCGCAGACGTCACGAGCGGCGATGGCGTTTCCAAAGTGTGGGAACATCTTGCGTGCTAAATTGGAGCGGCGGTGTGACGGCGAGCAGCAAAGCGGGAAAGGAAGTCATATGGCGAAGTGTTGCTTCAGCTACCGCATCAAGAACGGCTTCCTCTCGAGATGCCACTAAATCTGCCATCTTTTTTATATTTTTTGATAGTACCTCCAAAGTTGCACCTGAGGCCATTAGCGCCACCTCCAGCGTCAATAATTATTCCGCTATCTGCATGTAATGAATTGACCGTTCCCATAATCCGTCTCATAATGGCTTTAGGACACCGAAGGGTCCTCTAAAAGAAGATGAGAGCATATTGATCCACAAGATAAATGCTCTTTAGGATGTTAATAGTCTAATTTGCTTTAATGATTTCTCCCAGCACTTTGCCAGTCAAGGACAGGATAATATACACTTAAAAAGGCGTTCCCGGGCAGAAGCGGAGCAACTGGACGCTTCCTGCATGAACATGTAGGCCATCTAGTGTGGCGTTGGGGACCGGAGGGGGGGGATTGATGATCAAGCCCGCCATTAGTTTATCTTTATTTGCTTCCTTCCAAGGTGATTATCCTGGATTAATGCCTTTTGTGGAGCGTCGTGCAAAATAACATTAGCGCCGTTCATTCCCGCCATAACCCGCACGCGACTAATAAGCGGGATTGTAATGTTCTTGATTCTTTTCTGCGGCGGTAAGGCTCATGCAGAACTCACTTGATGGCCGGCTGATGCATCATTCGATTAAATGGCAATTAGCCGGCGCCGTGTGAAATACATTATGGCGGAGCCTGCAAGGTCGAAAGTGGCGCCATTTGGAGTTTCCCCTCCTTTTTGACTTCAGCGAAATCGGAATCTTGAGGATTAGCAAGTTTGTTTTGCTTTTTGCAATGCGATGTACCGTATTTTCCGCACTATAAGGCGCACCGGATTATTAGCCGCACCTTCAATGAATGGCATATTTCATAACTTTGTCCACCAATAAGCCGCCCCGGACTATAAGCCGCGCCTACGCTGCGCTAAAGGGAATGTCAAAAAAACAGTCAGATAGGTCAGTCAAACTTTAATAATATATTAAAAACCAGCGTTCTAACAACTCTGTTCACTCCCAAAATGTACGCAAATGTGCAATCACAAACATAGTAAAATTCAAAATAGTGCAGAGCAATAGCAACATAATGTTGCTCGAACGTTAATGTCACAACACACAAAATAAACATAGCGCTCACTTTCTGAAGTTATTCTTCATTCGTAAATCCTTCGTCTTCGGTGTCCGAAGTGAAAAGTTGGGCAAATTTACGATCCACTGGCAGATGTTGGCGTCGTCTGGCGCTGCCTCCTCGTCTTAGTGAAGGTGTGTTCGCCTTCTGTCATCCATTGTTCCCACGCAGTTAGCAGTCTAGCTTCGAATGCCCTGTTGACACCAATATCTAGCGGCTGGAGGTCTTTTGTCAATCCACCCGGAATGACGGCGAGTATTGAATTAAGCGCGTAAGCGTGTCTCTCAATGTGCTGTTATGAGCTAGCAAATATAACAACTACACTACCCAGCATGCAACGATAGTTACGAGCATGCGCGGTAGCCCTGAGAAGCGTTGTTGTATGCTGGCAGTTAGAATGTGGTTATGAGCACGCTGTGAGTAAACGTTGAGAACTCAGTTAACACGCCTCGTCTGCATTATTTATAATTAGACAGACAACACACTTAATAGGAGCCATTTTGGGGTCTTTACATAAACACACAAATGGAAATGAAACGTCACATATCCCAGCATGCACCGCGCGCTTCTTCTACGGGGAAAAAAGATGGCGGCTGTTTACCGTAGTTGCGAGACCTAAACTTTATGAAAATGAATCTTAATATTTATCCATATATAAAGCGCACTGGGTTATAAGGCGCACTGTCAGCTTTTGAGAAAATTTGTGGTTTTTAGGTGCGCCTTATAGTGCGGAAAATACGGTAACATGCTTTATCAGTATCATTAAGTGCAACACCCAAAACCAGTGAAGTTGGCATGTTGTGTAAATGGTAAATAAAAACAGAATACAATGATTTGCAAATCCTTTTCAACTTATATTCAATTGAATAGACTGGAAAACGTTGTTATTTTTTTGCAAATATTAGCTCATTTGGAATTTGATGCCTGCAACATGTTTCAAAAAAGCTGACACAAGTGGCAAAAAAGACTGATAAAGTTGAGGAATGCTCATCAAACACTTATTTGGAACATCCCACAGGTGAACAGGCTAATTGGGAACAGGTGGGTGCCATGATTGGGTATAAAAGCAGCTCAGTCATTCCCAAACAAGGACAGGGCGAGGGTCACCACTTTGTGAACAAATGCGTGAGCAAATTGTCGAACAGTTTAAGAACAACATTTCTCAACCAGCTATTGCAAGGAATTTAGGGATTTTACCATCTACGGTCCGTAATATCATCAAAAGGTTCAGAGAATCTGGAGAAATCACTGCACGTAAGCTGCAAGGCTGAAAACCAACATTGAATGCCCGTGACCTTCCATCTCTCAGGCGGTACTGCATCAAAAACTGACATCAGTGTGTAAAAGATATCACCACATGGGCTCAGGAACACTTCAGAAAACCACTGACAGTAACTACAGTTTGTCTTTATATCTGTAAGTGCAAGTTAAAACTATACTATGCAAAGCGAAAGCAATTTATCAACAACACCCAGAAATGTTGCCGGCTTCGTTGCCATCGGAGATGGACTGATGCAAAAAATAAAAGTGTTTAGTTGTCTGACGAGTCCTCATCTCAAATTGTTTATGGAAACTGTGGACGTCATGTTCTCCGGCCCAAAGAGGAAAACAACCATCCGGATTGTTATAGGCGCAAAGTTCAAAAGCCAACATCTGTGATGGTATGGGGGTGTATTAGTGCCCAAGGCTTGGGTAACTTACACATCTGTGAAGGCACCATTAATGCTGAAAGGTACATACAGGTTTTGGAGCAACATATGTTGCCATCCAAGCAACGTTATCATGGACGCCCCTGCTTATTTCAGCAAGACAATGCCAAGCCACGTGTTACAACAGCGTGACTTCATAGTACAAGAGTGCGGGTACTAGACTATAAAACGTGTGCCGCATTATGAAGCGGAAAATACGACAACGGAGAACACCTTTGTTGAACAACTTAAGCTATATACATAAAGCAAGAATGGGAAATAATTCCACCTGAAAAACTTCAAAACACACTTTAACACTTACAGATGTAGCGACAAACTGTAGTTACTGACAGTGGTTTTTCTGAAGTGATATCCTTTACACACTGCTGTCGCTTTTTGATGCAGTACCGCCTGAGGGATGGAAGGTCACGGGCATTCAATGTTACGTGCAGTGATTTCTCCAGATTCTCTGAACCTTTTGATGATATTACGGACCATAGATGGTGAAATCCCTAAATTCCTTGCAATAGCTGGTTGAGAAATGTTGTTCTTAAACTGTTGGACAATTTGCTCACGCAAGTGGTGACCCTCGCCCCATCCTTGTTTGTGAATGACCGAGCATTTCATGGAAGCTGCTTTTATACCCAATCATGGCACCCACCTGTTCCCAATTAGCCTGTTCACCTGTGGGATGTTCCAAATAAGTGTTCGATGAGCATTCGTCAACTTTCTCAGTCTTTTTTGCCACTTGTGCCAGCTTTTTTGCAACATGTTGCAGACATCAAATTCCAAATAAGCTAATATTTGCCAAAAATAACAACGTTTTCCAGTTCGAACATGAAATATCTTGTCTTTGCAGTCTATTCAATTGAATATAGGTTGAAAAGAATTAGCAAATCATTGTATTCTGTTTTTATTTACCATTTACACAACGTGCCAACTTCACTGGTTTTGGGGTTTGCATTTTTTCCTGTCAAAAGGCAAAGAACGAATACATTTTGTAGTTTTAGCTTTTGCAGGCCACTTTAAATGAAGGGGCGGGCCTTGAGTTTCACACCTGTGTTGTAGACCATAAGGAAATGTTTTAAATGTAAAAAAACCCAACATAGTATGACCACTTTAAATGACGTGGTGGACCACATAAACTGATCTGACGGACCACGTTAAATGATGTGAAGGGGCCAGATCTGGCCCCTGGACTTTGAGATCGACACATACAGTGTAGACCTTTAGGTACTGTTTTAAATATGCACAAAACAAGTGATGATTTGGTGGACCACATAAAATGAGGTTTGACACCTGTGAGACACTATATCGCCAAAAGTATTTGGCCACCCATCCAAATGATCAGAATTATGGTGTGGGGTTGTTTTTCAGGAGTTTGGTTCCAGTGAAAGGAACTTTGAATGCTATAGGATACCAAAACATTTTGGACAATTCCATGCTCCCAACCTTGTGGGAACAGTTTGGAGCGGGCCCCTTCCTCTTCCAACATGACAAGGTCCATAAAGACTGACTGACCGATTATTAATCGATTAATCAAATGTAATAATAGACAGATTAATCGATTATCAAATTAGTTGTTAGTTGCAGCCCTAGTGTAGTGTTTTAGTTCTTGTCTTGCACTCCTATTTTGGTGTCTTTTTCTCTTTTTTCTGTATTTTCCTGTAGCAGTTTCATGTCTTCCTTTGAGCGATATTTCCCGCATCTACTTTGTTTTAGCAATCAAGAATATTTCAGTTGTTTTTTATCCTTCTTTGTGGGGACATTGTTGATTGTCATGTCATGTTCAGATGTACGTTGTGGACGCCGTCTTTGTTCCACAGTAAGTCTTTGCTGTCGTCCAGCATTCGGTTTTTGTTTACTTTGTAGTCAGTTCAGTTTTAGTTTTGTTCTGCATAGCCTTCCCTAAGCTTCAATGCCTTTTCTTAGGGGCACTCACCTTTTGTTTATTTTTGGTTTAAGCATTAGACACCTTTTTACCTGCACACTGCCTCCCGCTGTTTCCAAACATCTACAAAGCAATTAGCTACCTGCTGCCACCTACTGATATGGAAGAGTATTACACGGTTACTCTGCCAAGCTCTAAACAGCACCGACACTCAACAACAACACATCATTTGCAGACTATAATTACTGGTTTGCAAAAAAAGAGTCCTGACCTGAACCCGATAAAACACCTTTGGGATGAGTTATTAACATTAAATATAATGGAAGTATAATTGTTTGTATATAATTGGTGCAAAGGTTTAACATGTGTACAAGGATATTTCACTGTGTACATAATTGAACAGTATTTATGTTGTGTACAATGTGTATTTATAATATGTTGTGAAAAGGAAATTTCATATTTTTTTTGGAAGCTCATCTCGTACTTGACTTGGTTTATAGGGTTAGGTGCAATAAGTGTTCAACTTCAGCCTAAACCCTTTCGGTCTGCAAAATTTTTGTATTTTTTTTATTTATGAATGTACAACTGCTTGTTTATGAATGTACATCTGTTTGTTCATGTAAAACTGTTTGTTTATTTTGTTGACCATCGACTGAAGAAATAATAATCTAAACTAAACTAATTAGAACGGAGACTGAGAGCCAGGCCTTCTCGGCCAACATCAGTGTGTGACCTCACCAACGCGCTTTTGGAACAATGGTCGAAAATTAGGGATGTCGATAAATACGTTAAAATGTATAATCGGAAATTATCGGTATCATTTTTTTTTATTATCGGTATTGTTTTTTATTTTATTTTAATTTTAATTTTTTTTTAATTAAATCAACATAAAAAACACAAGATACACTCACAATTAGTGCACCAACCCAAAAAACCTCCCTCCCCCATTTACACTCATTCACACAAAAGGGTTGTTTTTTTCTGTTATTAATATTGTGGTTCCTACATTATATATCAATATATATCAATACAGTCTGCAGGGATACAGTCCGTAAGCACACATGATTGTGCGTGCTGCTGCTCCACTAATAGTACTAACCTTTAACAGTTAATTTTACTCATTTTCATTAATTACTAGTTTCTATGTAACTGTTTTTATATTGTTTTACTTTCTTTTTTATTCAAGAATTTTTTTTAAATTTATTTATCTTATTTTATAATTTTTTTAAAAAAAGTACCTTATCTTCACCATACCTGGTTGTCCAAATTAGGCATAATAATGTGTTAATTCCTGTTGATATCGGTATCGGTAATTAAAGAGATGGACAATATCGGAATATCGGATATCGGCAAAAAGCCATTATCGGACATCCCTATCGAAAATTGCTATAAACACACTCGGCCAACCTTGTGGACAGCCTTCCCAGAAGAGTTGAAGCTGTAATAGCTGCAAAAGGTGGACCCACATCATAATGAACCCTATGGGTTAGGATTGGGATGGCACTTCAAGTTCATATGTGAGTCAAGGCAGGTGGCCAAATACTTTTGGCAATATAGTGTATGTGCTGCAATAGTAAAGTGACACGACCGCACGTTGTTAATACGAAGTGCTTGTAAGCGCATTGCGAAGAAAACGACTCACTGTTTGCCTCTCTGCCTCACTGCAGACTTTCCAATAAAAGTTAAGGCACCCATGATTGTCACACACACACTAGGAGTGGCAAAATTATTCTCTGCATTTGACCCATCACCCTTGATCACCCCCTGGGAGGTGAGGGGAACAGTGAGCAGCAGCGGTGGCCGCGCCCGGGAATAATTTTTGGTGATTTAACCCCCAATTCCTCCTACCGGTCGGACGTGCCCTAAACACCTCCCTAGGGAGGCGCTCGGGTGGCATCCTGACCAGATGTCCGAACCACCTCATCTGGCTCCTCTCGATGTGGAGGAGCAGTGGCTTTACTTTGAGCTCCCCCCGGATGGCAGAGCTTCTCACCCTATCTCTAAGGGAGAGCCCCGCCACCCGGCGGAGGAAACTCATTTCGGCCGTTTGTACCCGTGATCTTGTCCTTTCGGTCATAACCCAAAGCTCATGACCATAGGTGAGGATGGGAACGTAGATCGACCGATAAATTGAGAGCTTTGCCTTCCGGCTCAGCTCCTTCTTCACCACAACGGATCGATACAGCGTCCGCATTACTGAAGACGCCGCACCGATCCGCCTGTTGATCTCACGATCCACTCTTCCCTCACTCGTGAACAAGACTCCGAGGTACTTGAACTCCTCCACTTGGGGCAAGATCTCCTCCCCAACCCGGAGATGGCACTCCACCCTTTTCCGGGCGAGAACCATGGACTCGGACTTGGAGGTGCTGATTCTCATCCCAGTCGCTTCACACTCGGCTGCGAACCGATCCAGTGAGAGCTGAAGATCCTGGCCAGATGAAGCCATCAGGACCACATCATCTGCAAAAAGCAGAGACCTAATCCTGCAGCCACCAAACCGGATCCCCTCAACGCCTTGACTGCGCCTAGGAATTCTGTCCATAAAAGTTCAGAACAGAATGGGTGACAAAGGGCAGCCTTGGCGGAGTCCAACCCTCACTGGAAACGTGTCCGACTTATTACCGGCAATGCGGACCAAGCTCTGGCACTGATCATACAGGGAGCGGACTGCCACAATCAGACCGCTCCCTGTATGAGCAGTCTTCCCAACGTGTCCGCGGGGAAGACCCAGGACACGTTGGGAAGACTATGTCTCCCGGCTGGCCTGGGAACGCCTCGGGGTCCCACAGGAAGAGCTGGACGAAGTGGCTGGGGAGAGGGAAGTCTGGGCTTCCCTGCTTAGGCTGCTGCCCCCGCGACCCGACCTCGGATAAGCGGAAGAAGATGGATGGATGGATGGATGGATGGAACCCCCAATTCCAAGCCTTGATGCTGAGTGCCAAGCAGGGAGGTAACGGCTCCCATTTTTACAGTCTTTGGTATGACTCGGCCGGGGTTTGAACTCACGACCTACCCATCTCAGGGCGGACACTCTAACCACTAGGCCACTGAACTGAACCGTACAAATGTCTTCATCGCAGCAACACGTGCGGCGCCTCGCCTTCCCGGGGAGCCGGTCAGGTGTCGGCGCTCATTATAGTTGGCCCGGCGGATTTGCATAATGCAAGAGGCATCAAATTAAATTTGCATAATTCCTCTGATTACACTTGTTATTAAATGTGAGTGACATTGATTTACAAAATGGCGCGATATAAGGTTAATGGCGGATGTCACCCCTTTGCGCCTCGCTCTTTTCTCAATTATCGTTAAGCTTTTGTTTGCGCTGTCATATATTCCCGCGTCCTTAGCCGTCACCTCTGCTACCTTCTTACGGCGGCGGGGGTGTGTGTTGAGGGGGGCCTCCTGTAATTATGTAAGTCATTTTGAACGGCCATAACATCGGTGCGCCATTTAAGCGCATTTAGGTGGGCCCGTTATTGACAGACAGCTAAGTGTCGTTTGTCAAGGAAGGAGGAATCGACATGGCCGCCAAGCCCCGCGCGGTAACGCTCAATCAAAGCTACTTTACAGTCATACGGCGAGCGGGGAGCTCGGCTTCTCGTGTTCCATTTCCCGCGGAAAAAAAAGAAAAAAAATTTAAACAACCTCCGGGCTGGAAAATAAGAAGCGTTGACGGAGGGGCTTCAATCTCTTTTCCATTCCATCCTGATGGCGCTGGCTTTTATTGCGCCCGGCGACGGGGACGTTACCCGTAGGAGTGCACGTCCCCCAGATAAAAGTTGGAGGTTTACAGCCATTTTCCAGGCGTAATGTATTATTCCGTTAAAGCAATGATCAGGTAGTGTCGGAGGAATGGGAGCTGTTCAGCACCATTACAGCCCGCCACATCGCCGGGGCATTATTACATTATCGCTGCTCTTTAGTAGGAGATTGGCTGTGTGACCGCGTTCTGAATACACTCATCCCGCTCTCAATTGCAGATTGCCTCATTGACTTCAATGATAAAATGTAAAAATTGCCAGTGGAAAGGAGGCCGGCGGGGGGGCGGAGGGGGTGGGGTTGTGACATAGACTCAAGGTACTGCTTAGCCGAGACTTCGATCTTAAAAGGAAGTCGTCGTCATTTGCGGCTGATAGCTCAGCTTGTCACGGCACGCCGCCTTTGTCTCACGTTCAATTCCAGTCCCTTCATGAGGTGTCAAAAACTCATACACAATTCCCTCAGTGGAAATAACAGTGGTACCTCAATTTGGTGCACTAAGCTTTTTTTTTTAGTATGATTCGCATACTTGCCAACCTTGAGACCTCCGAATTTGGAAGATTGGGGGGGAGGGGGGGTTGAGGTGGGCAGGGTCTGGTTGGGCGGGGTTAAGGGGGGAGGAGTATATTTATAGCTAGAATTCACTGTATGTATTTTATATATATATATATATATATATATATATATATATATATATATATTAGGGCTGCAACAACTACTCGATTAAATCGATTAAAATCGATTATAAAAATAGTTGGCAATTAATTTAGTCATCAATTCGTTGGATCTATGCTATGCGCAGAGGCAATTTTAATTTTTTTTAACTTTTTTTATAAACCTTTATTTATAAACTGCAACATGTACAAACAGCTGAGAAACAATAATCAAAATAAGTATGGGGCCAGTATGCTGGTTTTTTTCAATGAAATACTGGAAAGGATAGAAATGTAGTTCGTCTCTTTTACCCGATTATTAATTGATTAATCGAAGTAATAATCAACAGATTAATCGACTATCAAATTAATCGTTATATATATATATATATATATATATATTAATCGTTTATATATATATATATATATATATATATATATATATATATATATATATATATATTAGGGCTGCAACAACTAATCGATTAAAATCGATTATAAAAATAGTTGGCAATTAATTATATATATATATATATATATATATATACACATATATATATATATTAGGGCTGCAACAACTAATCGATTAAAATCGATTATAAAAATAGTTGGCAATTAATTTAGTCATCGATTCGTTGGATCTATGCTATGCGCAGAGGCAATTTTTATTTTTATTTTTATTAATTAATTAATTAATTTTATTTTTTTATAAACCGTTATTTATAAACTGCAACATGTACAAACAGCTGAGAAACAATAATCAAAATAAGTATGGGGCCAGTGTGCTGTTTTTTTTCCAATAAAATACTGGAAAGGATAGAAATGTAGTTTGTCTCTTTTACCCGATTATTCATTGATTAATCGAAGTAATAATCAACAGATTAATCGACTATCAAATTAATCGTTATATATATATATATATATATATATTAATCGTTATATATATATATATATATATATATATATATATATATATATATATATATATTAGGGCTGCAACAACTAATCGATTAAAATCAATTATAAAAATAGTTGGCAATTAATTATATATATATATATATATATATATATATATATATATATATATACATATATATATATATTAGGGCTGCAACAACTAATCGATTAAAATCGATTATAAAAATAGTTGGCAATTAATTTAGTCATCGATTCGTTGGATCTATGCTATGCGCAGAGGCAATTTATTTTTATTTTTTTATTAATTAATTAATTTATTTTATTTTTTTATAAACCGTTATTTATAAACTGCAACATGTACAAACAGCTGAGAAACAATAATCAAAATAAGTATGGGGTCAGTGTGCTGTTTTTTTCCCAATAAAATACTGGAAAGGATAGAAATGTAGTTTGTCTCTTTTACCCGATTATTAATTGATTAATCGAAGTAATAATCAACAGATTAATCGACTATCAAATTAATCGTTATATATATATATATATATTAATCGTTATATATATATATATATATATATATATATATATATATATATATATATATATATATATATATATATATATATATATATATATATATATATATATATATTAGGGCTGCAACAACTAATCGATTAAAATCGATTATAAAAATAGTTGGCAATTAATTATATATATATATATATATATATATATATATATATATATATATATATATACATACATATATATATATATTAGGGCTGCAACAACTAATCGATTAAAATCGATTATAAAAATAGTTGGCAATTAATTTAGTCATCGATTCGTTGGATCTATGCTATGCGCAGAGGCAATTATTTTTTATTATTTTATTAATTAATTAATTTATTTCATTTTTTTATAAACCGTTATTTATAAACTGCAACATGTACAAACAGCTGAGAAACAATAATCAAAATAAGTATGGGGCCAGTGTGCTGTTTTTTTTCCAATAAAATACTGGAAAGGATAGAAATGTAGTTTGTCTCTTTTATCCGATTATTAATCGATTAATCAAGGTAATAATCGACAGATTAATCGATCATCAAATTAATCGTTAGTTGCAGCCCTAATATATATATATATATAAATTCAAGTATTTCTTTATTTATATAAATATAAATATAATACTTGAATTTCAGTGTTCATTTATTTACACATATACACACTTAACACTCCTCTTTATTCATTGTTGTATTTGAAAGTGCAATGCTTTGCAGCCAGTAGCACAGCCTTTGAAGGAGCATAGGTGACATTTAATTTGCGGGAAAGGAGTAAGTTTACGGCTGAATTATCCATCCTCGTTCTATTCTCTGTCACTATCTTTGTTTGGACATTACTACTTGCCGTAGTTTTGGAGCAATGCATGATGGGAATCCGGATGTTGTGCGTCAGTGTATTAACGTGCCGGCTGGAATAAACACACGCTGAGAAATAGCTCCGTGCCTGCCTACTTTATGGGTTATAGATAAACCTATGGATAACGGAGACATATATAATAGTCTCCTTCTGAGCTCTAAAAGCCGTAGATGTTATAACGTGACTGGGCCGGCACGCTGTTTATATGGAGGAAAAGTGGACGTGACAACAGGCTGTCCTCACTCAGGTCCGGCTGGAAATCGGGAGAAATTCGGGAGAATGGTTGTCCAGGGAAATGCACTGAAATTTGGGAGTCTCCCGGAAAATTCGGGAGGGTTGGCAAGTATGATGAGTGGGTCTAAAGTCAAAGCTTGAAATGTTATCAATTTAATTCTCAAACTTGTAGCCCCTGGGCTTAGTGTTCATATTTTTGGGAGACTGGAAGGGATCGAATGGATTTACATAGGGCTGAAAACTGTATCACGATGTACAAAACCCAAAACCAGTGAAGTTGGCACGTTGTGTAAATGGTAAATAAAAACAGAATACAATGATTTGCAAATCCTTTTCAACTTATATTCAATTGAATAGTCTGCAAAGACAAGATACTTAACGTTCCAACTGGTAAATTTTGTTATTTTTTGCAAATATTAGCTTATCTGGAATTTGATGCCTGCAGCATGTTTCAAAAAGCTGGCACAAGTGGCAATAAAGACTGAGAAAGTTGAGGAATGCTCATCAAACACTTATTTTGGACATCCCACAGGTGAACAGGCTAATTGGGTATAAAAGCAGCTTGCATGAAATGCTCAGTCATTCACAAACAAGGATGGGGCGAGGGTCACCACTTGCGTGAGCAAATTGTCCAACAGTTTAAGAACAACATTTCTCAACCAGCTATTGCAAGGAATTTAGGGATTGCACCATCTAAGGTCTGTAATATCATCAAAAGGTTCAGAGAATCTGGAGAAATCACTGCACGTAACATTGAATGCCCGTGACCTTGAATCCCTCAGGCGGTACTGCATCAAAAAGCGACATCGGTGTGTAAAGGATATCACCACATGGGCTTAGGAACACTTCAGAAAACCATGGTCAGTAACTACAGTTCGTTGCTACATCTGTATGTGCAAGTTAAAACTCTACTATGCAAAGCGAAAGCCATTTATCAACAACACCCAGAAACGCCGCCGGCTTCGCTGGGCCCGAGCTGATCCAAAATGAACTGATGCAAAGTGGAAAAGTGTTCTGTGGTCTGACGAGTCCACATTTCAAATTGCTTTTGGAAACTGTGGACGTCGTGTCCTCCGGAACAAAGAGGAAAAGAACCATCCGGATTGTTATAGGCGCAAAGTTGAAAAGCCAGAATCTGTGTATAAGGGTGTATTAGTGCCCAAGGTATGGGTAACTTACACATCTGTGAAGGCACCATTAATGCTGAAAGGTATATACAGGTTTTGGCCATCCAAGCAACGTTATCATGGACGCCCCTGCTTATTTCAGCGAGACAATGACATTTATTATTTATATATTGTTATTCACAGATAAACACTGACATGTATTATCTATATATTGTTATTTACAGACAAACCCTGGCATTTATTATTTATATATTGTTATTTACAGATAAACACTGACATTTATTATTTGTATATTGTTATTTTCAGCGGAAATGGACCACAAGGAATTGCCTGACCCTCATGAATTCCTCATTTACTGAGAGGACAACTTTCTGACTGTTGAATATTGCGGACAAAAGCCTGACTTTTTAATGAACAATTCAATACACTTTATTATTATTATATTATTACTTTATTTTTCAACTACTTACTTTTTTAATAAAAATAACTGACCTAATATTGTCGGTTTATTTACATCGTATCAGTGTAGAAATACAGTAAACCACTCCTGGATACATCATAAACCTACCCTGAACTGTGAAATGCAGTGGAAACACACTTTTACAAGAACCTATAGATCCAGTAACCTATGGTTCTAGGGAACCAACTTTTGGTGGAAAAGGGCCTAATGATAGGAAAAGCCGACATCGAAGGACAGGTTATTTATTGATAGATTAATGGATGAATAGCCAAAGTGTGAGATTGATTGATCATCTATTGACGGATAGGTGGATGAATGGTTTGATCAGTGCACTATTTGGTGGTTTGGCGGGCAGATGAAATGTCAGAAATCTGCTGGTTTTAGGCGCATGATTCCATAAAACAGACCCAACTCATCGGAGGCTATAGAAAAGGATTAGTCCATCCCGTGACGTTGCCGTCTGTCTGTTCTACTTGCTCTCTGCTCGTACCTGCAGCATAGCTTAACCCTGCCTGTGTGCTACCGGGGAGTCTTTTAGCGGCTAAAATGAGCTTCGATCAGTCCCAGCGGTAGCCCATCAAGAGGTGGGGAGGTTAGTTGGTCGTCACGGCCATCAAGACCCCGGCCTGCGCACACGACGCCTGCCACAATCAATGCTAATTATGCCGCCATCTGTGCAGGCTTGACACCTGTTCGCTCGCAAGCCACGTAGCAAGAAGACTCGAGTCGAGGAAGGAGATGATTGACTCCATGTCGCGGAAACATCGCCGGTGGAAAATCTTTAATGCAAACTGATGGATTTGGGAAATCGCTGATCGGAAAAGTTTGCACGTGAAATGTGTTTGGACAAAAGTTGCGTTGCTAATCAAAGTAAAATATGAATTAAAATACTAAACTAGAGAGTTCTGTCTGGATAAGCAACCAGTATGGTACACATTCAAACATTTAATAATACATGTCAGTGTTTGTCTGTAAATAACAATATATAAATAGTAAATGTCTGTGTTTATCTGTAAATAACAATATATAAATAACACATGTCAGTGTTTATCTGCAAATAATACATAAATAATAAAAGTCAGGGTTTATCTGTAAATAACAATATATAAATAATAAATATCAGTGTTTATCTGTAAATAACAAAATATAAATAATAAATGCCAGTGTTTATCTGTAATTAACAAAATATAAATAATACATGTCAGTGTTTACCTGTAAATAACAATATAGAAATAATACATGTCAGTGTTTATATGTAAATAACAATATATACATAATAAACATCAGTGTTTGTCTGTAAATAACAATATATCAATAATAAATGTCGGTGTTTATCTTTAAACAACAATATAAAAATAATAAATGTCAGTGTTTATCTGCAAATAACAATATATAAATAATGAATGTCAGTGTTTGTCTGTAAATAACAATATATAAATAATAAATGTCAGTGTTTATCTGTAAATAACAATATATGAATAATACATGTCAGTGTTTATCTATAAATAATATATAAATAATAAATGTCAATGTTTATCTGTAAATAACAATATATAAATAATAAATGTCAGTGTTTATCTGTAAATAACAATATATAAATAGTAAATGTCAGTGTTTATCTGTAAATAACAATATTTAAATAATAAATGTAAGTGTTTATCTGTAAATAACAATATAGAAGTAATGAATGTCAGTGTTTGTTGTCTGTAAATAACAATATAAAAATAATAAATGTCACTGTGTATGTGTAAATAACAATATATAAATAATAAATGTCAGTGTTTATCTGTAATTAACAATATATAAATAATACATGTAAGTATTTATCTGTAAATAACAATATATAAATAATGAATGTCAGTGTTTGCAAGTAACAATATATACATAATAAATGCCAGTGTTTATCTGTAAATAACAATATATAAATAATGAATGTCAGTGTTTGTTTGCAAGTAACAATATATAAATAATACATGTAAGTGTTTATCTGTAAATAACAATATATAAATAATGAATGTCAGTGTTTGCAAGTAACAATATATACATAATAAATGCCAGTGTTTATCTGTAAATAACAATATATGAATAATGAATGTCAGTGTTTGTTTGTAAGTAACAATATAAAAATAATAAATGCCAGTGTTTGTCTGTAAATAACAATATATAAATGATAAACGTTAGTGTTTGTCTGTAAATAACAATATATAAATGATAAACGTCAGTCTTTATCTGTAAATAACAATATATAAATAATACATGTCAATGTTTATCTGTAAATAACAATATATAAATAATGCATGTCAGTGTTTATATGTAAATAACAAAATATAAATAATGAATGCCAGTGTTTATCTGTAAATAACAATATATAAATAATAAACATCAGTGTTTGTCTGTAAATAACAATATATAAATATTAAATGTCAGTGTTTATCTGTAAATAACAATATATAAATAATAAATGTCAGTGTTTATCTGTAAATAACAATATTTAAATAATACATGTAAGTGTTTATCTGTAAATAACAATATATAAGTAATGAATGTCAGTGTTTGTCTGTAAGTAACAATATATAAATAATAAATGCCAGTGTTTGTCTGTAAATAACAATACATAAATGATAAATGTCAGTGTTTATCTGTAAATAAAAATTTATAAATAATACATGTGTTTATCTGTAAATAACAATATATAAATAATGAATGTCAGTGTTTGTCTGTAAATAACAATATGTACAAAATAAATGCCAGTGTTTGCCTGTAAATAGAAATATATAAATAATAAATGTCAGTGTTTATCTGTAAATAACAATATATAAATAATGAATGTCAGTGTTTATCTGTAAATAACAATATTTAAATAATACATGTAAGTGTTTATCTGTAAATAACAATATATAAATAATTAATGTCAGTGTTTGTCTGTAAGTAACAATGTATAAATAATAAATGCCGGTGTTTGTCTGTAAATAACAATATATAAATAATAAACGTCAGTGTTTCTCTGTAAATAACAATATATAAATGATAAATGTCAGTGTTTATCTGTAAATAAAAATTTATAAATAATACATGTGTTTATCTGTAAATAACAATGTATAAATAATGAATGTCAGTGTTTGTCTGTAAATAGAAATATATAAATAATAAATGTCAGTGTTTATCTGTAAATAACAAAATATAAATAATGAATGCCAGTGTTTATCTGTAAATAACAATATATAAATAATAAACATCAGTGTTTGTCTGTAAATAACAATATATAAATAATAAATGTCAGTGTTTATCTGTAAATAACAATATATAAATAATAAATGTCAGTGTTTATCTGTAAATAACAATATTTAAATAATACATGTAAGTGTTTATCTGTAAATAACAATATATAAGTAATGAATGTCAGTGTTTGTCTGTAAGTAACAATATATAAATAATAAATGCCAGTGTTTGTCTGTAAATAACAATATATAAATGATAAATGTCAGTGTTTATCTGTAAATAAAAATGTATAAATAATACATGTGTTTATCTGTAAGTAACAATATATAAATAATGAATGTCAGTGTTTGTCTGTAAATAACAATATGTACAAAATAAATGCCAGTGTTTGCCTGTAAATAGAAATATGTAAATAATAAATGTCAGTGTTTATCTGTAAATAACAATATATAAATAATGAATGTCAGTGTTTATCTGTAAATAACAATATTTAAATAATACATGTAAGTGTTTATCTGTAAATAACAATATATAAATAATGAATGTCAGTGTTTGTCTGTAAGTAACAATGTATAAATAATAAATGCCGGTGTTTGTCTGTAAATAACAATATATAAATAATAAACGTCAGTGTTTCTCTGTAAATAACAATATATAAATGATAAATGTCAGTGTTTATCTGTAAATAAAAATGTATAAATAATACATGTGTTTATCTGTAAATAACAATGTATAAATAATGAATGTCAGTGTTTGTCTGTAAATAACAATATGTACAAAATAAATGCCAGTGTTTGTCTGTAAATAACAATATATAAATGATAAATGTCAGTGTTTATCTGTAAATAAAAATGTATAAATAATGAATGTCAGTGTTTGTCTGTAAATAGAAATATATAAATAATAAATGTCAGTGTTTATCTGTAAATAACAAAATATAAATAATGAATGCCAGTGTTTATCTGTAAATAACAATATATAAATAATAAACATCAGTGTTTGTCTGTAAATAACAATATATAAATAATAAATGTCAGTGTTTATCTGTAAATAACAATATATAAATAATAAATGTCAGTGTTTATCTGTAAATAACAATATTTAAATAATACATGTAAGTGTTTATCTGTAAATAACAATATATAAGTAATGAATGTCAGTGTTTGTCTGTAACAATATATAAATAATAAATGCCAGTGTTTGTCTGTAAATAACAATATATAAATGATAAATGTCAGTGTTTATCTGTAAATAAAAATGTATAAATAATACATGTGTTTATCTGTAAGTAACAATATATAAATAATGAATGTCAGTGTTTGTCTGTAAATAACAATATGTACAAAATAAATGCCAGTGTTTGCCTGTAAATAGAAATATGTAAATAATAAATGTCAGTGTTTATCTGTAAATAACAATATATAAATAATGAATGTCAGTGTTTATCTGTAAATAACAATATTTAAATAATACATGTAAGTGTTTATCTGTAAATAACAATATATAAATAATGAATGTCAGTGTTTGTCTGTAAGTAACAATGTATAAATAATAAATGCCGGTGTTTGTCTGTAAATAACAATATATAAATAATAAACGTCAGTGTTTCTCTGTAAATAACAATATATAAATGATAAATGTCAGTGTTTATCTGTAAATAAAAATGTATAAATAATACATGTGTTTATCTGTAAATAACAATGTATAAATAATGAATGTCAGTGTTTGTCTGTAAATAACAATATGTACAAAATAAATGCCAGTGTTTGTCTGTAAATAACAATATATAAATAATGAATGTCAGTGTTTCTCTGTAAATAACAATATATAAATGATAAATGTCAGTGTTTATCTGTAAATAAAAATGTATAAATAATACATGTGTTTATCTGTAAATAACAATATATAAATAATACATGTCAATGTTTATCTGTAAATAACAATATATAAATAATACATGTCAATGTTTATCTGTAAATAACAATATATAAATAATAAATGTCAGTGTTTATCTGTAAATAACAATATATAAATAATACATGTCAATGTTTATCTGTAAATAACAATATATAAATAATACATGTCAATGTTTATCTGTAAATAACAATATATAAATAATAAATGTCAGTGTTTGCCCGAAAATAACAATATATAAATAATAAATGTCAGGGTTTGTCTGTCGTTTTCTTTGCATGTTAAATAAATAAAACTGCTGCGTCGCTATTCTTTTCTGGAATCTTCCAAGTTTCTCTTTTGAAACCAGGGCCCCCAAAGGCGTCGCGGTCTTCTCAAAATCTCTGAAACTCGGCCAACATCTGTGGAGAAAAGCGGAGTACCGAGGGAGAAACCCTCCACAAACAGGCGTCACAATTGAGTGCATGGAGCGTAAGTAATAGTAACGTTGGACTTTGCCAACTGACCTGAAGAGTTGCTTGCAAGAGGAAACCGATAAAAAACCTGTTTGGCTGTTTGCTCACCGAGACCAAAAGGTCCGTCAATTCTCTGCCCTGCTTGAAAGAGACCTGCCATTAAGGTGACGTGAGAAACAAATGAGGCCAATTTCTCCTCCAATGTCCCCATCTTATATGTCAATAAAAAGTCCCGGAGGCCGCAGGATGCTCCGAGATGGATTCTTCCTGGCAGCCAGACAATCAGTAGAACGCTTCCCACTCGCCTTCGATGAGGGTAAGGGATGTGGGGCGGGGGGTCACTAAGATAAAACCGATAGGAGCAACGGCCGATCGGTTTTGGTGAAATATATGATTTAGCGGCGAGGTTTTGGGAGAGATAAGATAAGGAAGACAATGCATGTGAATTATGTTTGCACGTCGCCCAATGAAAAGATTTCTATTTTCCTTTAATATTTGTCTATTTTATTTTTTTAGACCGCTTTATTTGTCTTTCACTCTCCCAATGTTGGTAGAGAAAACTTGATATGATCCACAAATTTTAGGACACAAGTCAACAGCATATGTGGGTGTGTCCAAACTGAATGGCCGCCAAACATACCGATGATGCATCAACAAGGTCAGACGTACTGAATGCAGAAATCCAGGTCTCCACCAGAAAATAATTCATAAGTGCTGACTGAGTTATTGGAATTGTGGAACATTTCAAAACCAACTTTTTCATGGGTGGCAAAAAGAGGACAGGTTTGTAGAAATGTCTGTTAAATGCATTGTCACGATTAGAGATGTCCGATAATGGCTTTTTTGCCGATATCCGATATTCCAATATTGTCCAATTCTTAATTACCGATTCCGATATCAACCGATATCGATATATACAGTCGTGGAATTAACACATTATTATGCCTAATTTTGTTGTGATGCCCCGCTGGATGCATTAAACAATGTCACAAGGTTTTCCAAAATAAATCAACTCAAGTTATGGAAAAAAATGCCAACATGGCACTGCCATATTTATTATTGAAGTCACAAAGTATATTTTTTTCCCCAACATGCCTCAAAACAGCAGCTTGGAATTTGGGACATGCTCTCCCTTAGAGAGCATGAGGAGGTTGAGGTGGGCTGGGTTGGGGGGGTGGGGTTGAGGGGGGGGGGTGGTAGGGGGTAGTGGGGGGTGTATATTGTAGCGTCCCGGAAGAGTTAGTGCTGCAAGGGGTTCTGGGTATTTGTTCTGTTGTGTTTATGTTGTGTTACGGTGCGGATGTTCTCCCGAAATGTGTTTGTCATTCTAGGGATGTCGGCAGTCCGATATTATCGGACTGCCGACATCCCTAGAATGATGGACCGGTACCACTGGTCTACATAACATGTAATGGTGGTTCTTTGGTCAAAATGTTGCATAGATTATGTTTTACAGATCATCTTCAAGCCGCTTTCTGACAGTCGCTTCAGGATGCGCCGTTTTGTGGGCAGTCTTATTTACGTTGCTACCGTCATCTTTGTTGTAGCGGTGTAGCGTGCAAGGACGGGGGTGGAAGAAGTGTCAAAAGATGGAGCTAACTGTTTTAATGACATTCAGACTTTACTTGCAGGAGCAGCATCTCCTCATTCGGAAACAACAAAAAGCCGTCCGACCGGAACTCTCTAATAACTAAAGTTCCTTGGGTGAATAATGTAAACTCACTATACCGGTATGTTTTAGCGTTTTCATGGCGAGTTTACTGACAGATATAAGTAAGAACTTTACACTACTTTATATTAGAAATGGCAACAGCGGAGGATGAATGTCCCATAACAAGAAGATAGAGAAAAAACAGAAGCTTCTCGACTATCGTGTCGACATGGACTACAAAGGCGGACTTGCACAATTTTTCAGGATTTATACAGATCCCAAATACAGATCAGCAGGTACCAGAAGGTAAGAAAAGTTGCTTTTGTTAAAGTTAAAGTACCAATGATTGTCACACACACACTAGGTGTGGTGAAATTTGTCCTCTGCATTTGACCCATCCCCTTTTTCACCCCCTGGGAGGTGAGGGGAGCACTGGGCAGCAGCGGTGGCCGCTCCCGGGAATCATTTTTGGTGATTTAACCCCCAATTCCAACCCTTGATGCTGAGTGTCAAGCAGGGAGGTAATGGGTCCCATTTTTATAGTCTTTGGTATGACTCTGCGGGGGTTTGAACTCACAACCTACCGATCCAACCACTGAGTAGGTGGAGCATAGGTAGAGCATAATATTGCGAAACAAAACACCAGATATAATGTCTTACCTTATACACACACCATAATAATACTGGTATGTTTAATGTGCCGAAAATCCATCAAACAGTGCGGCTTCATAGATTACCAAAGTCGTACTAAAACTTTTTGATAGATTTTTGAGCGCCGTGTGTAATGTGCTATATTTTCAATGGAACATATAAAATGTTGGTGTTGTTTACTTGAGTCATATTGCAGTCCACACGTATTTCTTATGTGTGACTGCCATCTACTGTTCACACTTATCATTACACCATGTACCGAGGTCGGTAGGCATTGATTCCGTAGATTAGGCGTTTTGAGAAAAAGTGCGCCTTATAGTCCGGAAAATACGGTAAGTATGACAATGTCCACTTTCATTATCACGTTGGCTAGCTGCCATGTTGATGACAACCGTTCTTTATTGCTCTGCGTGGGAAAATATAGCGAATGTGAAGCGCTGATCGATTATTGTAGCACTAATGGGGAATAAACGTCTGTGGCGATAAAACTTTCCTAAGTAGGCTGAGATTGACGGACAGAAATGAGTGTCAATCCCAATCAGAGGCCGACATTATGAGACCAGGTTGCGTTGCAGCCACGGTGCTTATGGGTAGAGTTATGGCATCTTCTGCCATCGATAGGCGCTCATTAAGCATGCCGCTCATAAACTCAAATGTTTTTCAATAAATATCAATGGTGGGAACGAGGCTGAGAGACGCTGACTCGCAATGGCGGCATATGTTGAGGTGGATTGAGTCCTCAGGCTCAGGCAATCTGGTCCCCGTCTCTCCCCTCGTAGAAGATAAATCACGCCGGCTATTTCCCCCATTATGTTCATCAAAATGCTCGCCATATGCATTATTATTATTGGAGCGCGGGCTTTGTTTCTGCGTGGAAACCTGGAACTTTAATGGATGGCGAAAGGTAGTTTTCAGAATCCAAACAGCTGCTGTTGTTTATATATCTTGTTAACATGTGTGTGTTGGATAAAAGGGGGCGTTTGTCGCCAAATGCGCTAATCTAGCTTCATTTTTGAGGCATGTTCGTCCAAAGTTGTCTCTGACCCTATCCCCCTCCCCGCCTCCCGTCTTAAATTCCAAGGTTGATCGTGCTACGAGATGTCCTTGACTGAAACCAGACGCCAGTCTAGAACGGGCCGTTTGGCCCAACAATGTCATTGTTATGGCCGTTGTCGTCTCAATTAGCAGGCGGGTGCTAAAACAGCAGAGCTCTAAAGAGGTGTCGTCTGTGTTAACGTGGGACACAAACGTCGCCCGCCATAAACCTGAGCACTCATGCCCGCCGCTGACAGGGCTGTTTGACTGTCCTTGCACACACCCCCCCAAATCCCCCGCCCGTTCTCAAAAAGTGGGGAAACAGGACCTGAAGGTTTCACTAATGCTCCGGCCACAAAACAACCGAGCATTGTTTCTTCTGTAAGACATGTCCACAAAAAAACAGTGTCCTGAAACTCTGACAAATAAGATAGACAAAAAAAAATCCAACAATCTTTGAAATCGTGACAATTCACGCAAATCCAACCAATCTCGATTGTGAGCAGTCTTGTAACATTTTTTCTTTTTTGGAACCTTTATTTACTCCGGAAAGTCTCATTCAGATTAAGAATCCATCATCAGAGGTGGGTAGAGTAGCCAGAAATTGTACTCAAGTAAGAGTACTGTTACTTTAGAGATTTATTACTCAAGTAAAAGTAAGGAGTAGTCACCCAAATATTTACTTGAGTAAAAGTCAAAAGTATGTTGTGAAAAAACTACTCAAGTACTGAGTAACTGATGAGTAACATACACACACATATCATATATATATATACAGGGGTGCCACTAGGGATTTTGGGCCCCATGAAAATAATCTTTACAGGGCCCCCAACACAGTGTCATTATTTTTTCTGTATTATAATTTCATCATCATTAGGGGCCTCTCTGGGCCCCCCTCCATCATGGGCCCCTAGAATCCGTCTCCTTTACCCCCCCTTTTCGGCGCCCCTGTATATATATATATATATATATATATATATATATATATATATATATATATATATATATATATATATATATATATATATATCCATCCATCCATTTTCTACCGCTTGTCCCTTTTGGGGTCGTGGGGGGTCGCTGGAGCCTATCTCAGCTGCATCGGGCGGAAGGCGGGGTACACCCTGGACAAGTCGTCACCTCATCGCAGGCCCAACAACGATAGACAGACAACATTCACACTCATATTCACACACTAGGGCCAATTTAGTGTTGCCAATCAACTTATCCCCAGGTGCATGTCTTTGGAGGTGGGAGGAAGCCGGAGTACCCGGAGGGAACCCACGCAGTCACGGGGAGAACATGCAAACTCCACACAGAAAGATCCCGAGCCTGGGATTGAACCCAGGACTACTCAGGACCTTCGTATTGTGAGGCAGATGCACTAACCCCTCTTCCACCGTGCTGCCATATATATATATATATATATATATACACACACACACACAGGTAAAAGCCAGTAAATTAGAATATTTTGAAAAACTTGATTTATTTCAGTAATTGCATTCAAAAGGTGTAACTTGTACATTATATTTATTCATTGCACACAGACTGATGCATTCAAATGTTTATTTCATTTAATTTTGATGATTTGAAGTGGCAACAAATGAAAATCCAAACTTCCGTGTGTCACAAAATTAGAATATTACTTAAGGCTAATACAAAAAAGGGATTTTTAGAAATGTTGGCCAACTGAAAAGTATGAAAATGAAAAATATGAGCATGTACAATACTCAATACTTGGTTGGAGCTCCGTTTGCCTCAATTACTGCAATAATGCGGCGTGGCATGGAGTCGATGAGTTTCTGGCACTGCTCAGGTGTTATGAGAGCCCAGGTTGCTCTGATAGTGGCCTTCAACTCTTCTGCGTTTTTGGGTCTGGCATTCTGCATCTTCCTTTTCACAATACACCACAGATTTTCTATGGGGCTAAGGTCAGGGGAGTTGGCGGGCCAATTTAGAACAGAAATACCATGGTCCGTAAACCAGGCACGGGTAGATTTTGCGCTGTGTGCAGGCGCCAAGTCCTGTTGGAACTTGAAATCTCCATCTCCATAGAGCAGGTCAGCAGCAGGAAGCATGAAGTGCTCTAAAACTTGCTGGTAGACGGCTGCGTTGACCCTGGATCTCAGGAAACAGAGTGGACCGACACCAGCAGATGACATGGCACCCCAAACCATCACTGATGGTGGAAACTTTACACTAGACTTCAGGCAACGTGGATCCTGTGCCTCTCCTGTCTTCCTCCAGACTCTGGGACCTCGATTTCCAAAGGAAATGCAAAATGTGCATGGTTGGGTGATGGTTTGGGGTGCCATGTCATCTGCTGGTGTCGGTCCACTCTGTTTCCTGAGATCCAGGGTCAACGCAGCCGTCTACCAGCAAGTTTTAGAGCACTTCATGCTTCCTGCTGCTGACCTGCTCTATGGAGATGGAGATTTCAAGTTCCAACAGGACTTGGCGCCTGCACACAGCGCAAAATCTACCCGTGCCTGGTTTACGGACCATGGTATTTCTGTTCTAAATTGGCCCGCCAACTCCCCTGACCTTAGCCCCATAGAAAATCTGTGGTGTATTGTGAAAAGGAAGATGCAGAATGCCAGACCCAAAAACGCAGAAGAGTTAAAGGCCACTATCAGAGCAACCTGGGCTCTCATAACACCTGAGCAGTGCCAGAAACTCATCGACTCCATGCCACGCCGCATTAACGCAGTAATTGAGGCAAAAGGAGCTCCAACCAAGTATTGAGTATTGTACATGCTCATATTTTTCATTTTCATACTTTTCAGTTGGCCAACATTTCTAAAAATCCCTTTTTTGTATTAGCCTTAAGTAATATTCTAATTTTGTGACACACGGAATTTTGGATTTTCATTTGTTGCCACTTCAAATCATCAAAATTAAATGAAATAAACATTTGAATGCATCAGTCTGTGTGCAATGAATAAATATAATGTACAAGTTACACCTTTTGAATGCAATTACTGAAATAAATCAAGTTTTTCAAAATATTCTAATTTACTGGCTTTTACCTGTATGTATATATATATATATATATATATGTATGTGTGGGGAAAAAAATCACAAGACTATATATTTTTTTCCCCACACATACATATATTGCGCTCTACTACGGTATCGAGCACTATTTTTTGGACAACCTTATTAAGACATATATATATATATATATATATATATATATATATATATATATATATATATATATACACACACACACACACATATATATATATATATACATTGATATATACAGTATATAATTTATATTTATTTATTTTGCCGTTTTTGTTTACATGTTAAAGGTGTTTTAATGAATATACATGCATGTTTAACACATATAGATTCCTTTCTTTCATGAAGACAAGATATATAAGTTGGTGTATTACCTGATTCTGATGACTTGCATTGATTGGAATCAGACAGTAGTGATGATAACGTCCACGTTTTCAAATGGTGGAGAAAAAAAGTTCCTCCTTTCTGTCTAATACCACATGAAAGTGGTTGGTTTTTGGCATCTTATTTGTCCAGCTTCCATATTCGTTTTTATACACTTTACAAGAAATACATTGGCGGCAAACTCCGTAGCTTGCTAGTTTGTTTGCGCTGGCTTTCGGAGACTCTTATTTTGAAAGCGCAGGCGCGATGGAGCGGCACTTTTATTGTGAAGACAGGAACTGTGCAGTCAGTCTTTAGGCTTTTGACGGGATGTACGGTTGAAATAAAAGAGGGTATTTTTTCCTTCACACTTTTGATTGATTGATTGAAACTCTTATTAGTAGATTGCACAGTACAGTACATATTCCGTACAATTGACCACTAAATGGTAACACCCTAATAAGTTTTTCAACTTGTTTAAGTCAGGTCATGTGACCTCTGGCTCTGTTTGATTGGTCCAACGTCACCAGTGACTGCATCTGATTGGTGGAACGGAGAGAACGTCACCAGTGACTGTATTTGTTGAAACGCAGGCACTATGAAGGTCTGTCTGACAGACCAAAACAAACAAAGCGTGCATTAACAGATCGATAAAAATTAGTAGCGAGTAGCGAGCTGAATGTAGATAAAAGTAGCGGAGTAAAAGTAGCGTTTCTTCTCTATAAATATATTCAAGTAAAAGTAAAAGTATGTTGCATTAAAACTACTCTTAGAAGTACAATTTATCCCAAAAGTTACTCAAGTAGATGTAACGGAGTAAATGTAGCGCGTTACTACCCACCTCTGTCCATCATCAAAGGACATGTATACACTAGGGTTGTACGGTATAGTATCGCAATACTAATGTTACATTACATTACATTTCAGCATTTCTGCGAACGAAGATTTGCTTCAGCCTGCGACACATAGTCATTTTGATAGTAGGCTAATATAGCTAATATAGACACTTAAATCATGTGTTACTACCTTCATTATAAGACTTAAATAAGGCATTTAATTTTTTTCGGTTCCAGACAGATTTGTTTTTTGTATTTTTGGTCCAATATGGCTCTTTAGACATTTTTGGTTGCTGACCCCTGCCTTAGGCCATTCTAAGCCAGTAATTTCCAGGAGTTATCTCACCCTCTGAGAAGCCACTGTTTTACTAATATTTGCCAATGTTGTAAAAATGTGTAGAATAAATATTGCATTTCAGCATTTCTGTCAACAAACATTTGTGTCAGCCCGCAAAACAGTCATTTTGATAGTAGGCTAATATAGCTAATATAGACACTTACATCATGTGTTGCCTTCATCATACAACTTACTGTATATAAGACTTTTAAAGTAATTTTAATAGTAGGCTAATATAGCTAATATAGACACTTACATCATGTGTTGCCTTCATCATACGACTTACTGTATATAAGACTTTTAAAGTAATTTTAATAGTAGGCTAATATAGCTAATTTAGACACTTACATCATGTGTTGCCTTCATTATACAACTTACTGTATATAAGACTTTTAAAGTCGTTTTGATAGTAGGCTAAATTAGCTAATATAGACACTTACATCCTGTGTTGCCTTCATTGTAACACTTATATAAGACTTTTAAAGTAATTTTGATAGTAGGCTAATATAGACACTTACATCATGTGTTGCCTTCATTACACGACTTACTTGTATATACGACTTTTAAAGTCGTTTTGATAGTAGGCTAAATTAGCTAATATAGACACTTACATCCTGTGTTGCCTTCATTGTAACACTTATATAAGACTTTTAAAGTAATTTTGATAGTAGGCTAATATAGACACTTACATCATGTGTTGCCTTCATTACACGACTTACTTGTATATACGACTTTTAAAGTCATTTTGATAGTAGGCTAATATAGCTAATATAGACACTTACATCCTGTTTTGCTTTCATTATAAGACTTACATAAGACTTTTAAAGTAATTTTGATAGTAGGCTAATATAGCTAACATAGACACTTTTATCACGTGTTGCCTTCATTATTAGAATTTATAAGGCTTTTCATTTTTTGCGGCACCAGACAGATTTGTTTTTTGTATTTTTGGTCCAATATGGCCCTTTAGACATTTTTGGTTGCTGACCCCTGCCTTAGGCCATTCTAAGTCTGTAATTTCCAGGAGTTATCTCACCCTCAGAGAAGCCTCTGTTTTACTAATATTTGCCAATGTTGTGAAAATGCGTAGAATAAATATTGCATTTCAGCATTTCTGTCAACAAACATTTGCGTCAGCCTGCGACACAGAGTCATTTTGATAGTAGGCTAATATAGCTAATATAGACACTTGCATCATGTGTTGCCTTCATTATAACACTTATATAAGACTTTTAAAGTAATTTTGATAGTAGGCTAATATAGCTAATATAGACACTTGCATCATGTGTTGCCTTCATTATAACACTTATATAAGACTTTTAAAGTAATTTTGATAGTAGGCTAATATAGCTGATATAGACACTTGCATCATGTGTTGCCTTTATTACAACACTTATATAAGACTTTTAAAGTAATTTCGATAGTAGGCTAATATAGCTAATATAGACACTTACATCATGTTTTGCCTTCATTATAAGACTTTTAAAGTCATTTTGATAGTAGGCTAATACAGCTAACATAGACACTTACATCACACGTTGCCTTCATTAGAAGACTTTTATAAGGCTTTTCATTTGTTGATTTGTTTTTTTGTATTTTTGGTCCGATATGGCTCTTTCAACGTTTTTGGTTGCCGACCCCTGCTTTAGGCCATTCTAAGCCAGTAATTTCCAGGAGTTATCTCACCCTCTGAGAAGCCTCTGTTTTACTAATATTTGCCAATATTATAAAAATATGTAGAATAAATATTACATTTCAGCATTTCTGTCAACGAAGATTTGCTTCAGCCTGCGACACAGTAATTTTGATAGTAGGCTATTACAGCTAACATAAACACTTACATTACGCGTTGCCTTCATTAGAAGACTTTTATCAGGCTTTTCATTTGTTGATTTGTTTTTTTGTATTTTTGGTCCGATATGGCTCTTTCAATGTTTTTGGTTGTTGACCCCTGGCTTAGGTCATTCTAAGCCAGTAATTTCCAGGAGTTATCTCCCCCTCTGAGAAGCCACTGTTTTACTAATATTTGCCAATGTTGTGAAAATGTGTAGAATAAATATTGCATTTTGTCATGTCTGTGTAATCATGTTTTGTTTTAGTCATGTCATGTTTTGTTTTGTTTAGTTATTGGACTCTTTAGTTTTTGTTTCATTGTTCATAGTTTCTGCCTTTGTGCAAGTTTTGTGTTTATAGCCAAGTTTTGTACCTCCACTGGGAGCGCCTTTTGTTTGTTTCTTTTTTTTGAGTGTTAAAATTAAATATGTCTTCACCTTCACGCCATGTCTGGTCCAAATCATTTGCACCACGGGAGAACAAACCACGTCATAGTCCAAGTCTTGACACATTTCAGCATTTCTGTCAACAAAGATTTGCGTCAGCCTGCGACACATAGTCATTTTGATAGTAGGCTAATACAGCTAATATAGACACTTACATCATGTGTGTCCCTTCATTATAACACTTATATAAGGCATTCAATTTTTTCCGGTTCCAGACAGATTTGGTTTTTGTAATTTTGGTCCGATATGGCTCTTTCAACGTTTTTGGTTGCCGACCCCTGCCTTAGGCCATTCTAAGCCAGTAATTTCCATGAGTTATCTCACCTTCTGAGAAGCCTCTGTTTTACTAATATTTGCCAATGTTATAAAAATGTGTAGAATAAATATTACACTTCAACTTTTGCCTGCGACACAAAGTCATTTTGATAGTAGGCTAATATAGCTAATATAGACACTTACATCATGTGTTGCCTTCATTATAACACTTATTTAAGTCTTTTAATTTTTTCCGGCTCCAGACAGATTAGTTTTTTGTATTTTTGGTCCAATATGGCTCTTTAAACATTTCAGGTTGTAGACCCCCACACAGATAGACAGACTCACAATCACACACTAAGGACAGTTTAGCGTCGCCAATCAGCCTATCCCCAGATGCATGTCTTACAAATTCACAAAATCGCATTTTGATTCAATGTTCAGCCTCAAAACCGCGACAAATTCAGTAATTCTGGACCGCAACAATCACGGGAGCATACTTGCCAACCTTGAGATCTCCGAATTCGGGAGATGGGGGTGCGGGGGGTGTTGGGGGCGTGCTTGGGGGGCGTTCTTGCAGGGGGGGGGGTCGAGTTTGAGGTGCGGGCAGCATACCCCTTCCCCTTCGAGCTGTCCTGGATGAAATGAAATTCTTTTTTCCAATCATTTTGGAACTTGCAAGCTAATTTCTACTTCTTACCCGACGTCTCCATGTCTCTTCTTCGTTCTTCTGCTTCGCCTCCTTCTTGTTGTGTGTGCAGTTGTGCACTGAGCTCCAAAAGCCGTAGATGTTATTGTAGCGTCCCGGAAGACTTAGTGCTGCAAGGGGTTCTGGGTATTTGTTCTGTTGTGTTACGGGTGCGGATGTCGAAATGTGTTTGTCATTCTTGTTTGGTGTGGGTTGACATATTTGTAACAGTGTTAAAGTTGTTTATACGGCCACCCTCAGTGTGACCTGTATGGCGGTTGATCAAGTATGTCTTGCATTCACTTGTGTATGTGTGTGCTTAAAATTAACGTTTTCATTAAACCAGTCAAAATATCATACAGCGTGTCAATATTTCTTGACATCTTCGAGTAAAACCCTTTGTTAAACCCGTCCAACGCTACATTATTATGTGACTGGGCCGGCACGCTGTTTGTATGGAGGAAAAGCGGACGCCTGGACAGCATGTGGCTATTAAGGGGTGGAGGTTTCAGGTGAGAGAGGACGCTAAAGGCAGTGTCTTTAAAGGGAAACATTATCACCAGACCTATGTAAGCGTCAATATATACCTTGATGTTGCAGAAAAAAGACCATATATTTTTTTAACCGATTTCCGAACTCTAAATGGGTGAATTTTGGCGAATTAAACGCCTTTCTATTATTCGCTCTCGGATCGATGACGTCACAACGTGGCGTCAGATCGGGAAGCAATCCGCCGTTTTCTCAAACACCGAGTCAAATCAGCTCTGTTATTTTCCGTTTTTTCGACTGTTTTCCGCACCTTGGAGACATCATGCCTCGTCTGTGTGTTGTCGGAGGGTGTAACAACACCAACAGGGACGGATTCAAGTTGCACCAGTGGCCCAAAGATGCCAAAGTGGCAAGAAATTGGACGTTTGTTCCGCACACTTTACCTGACGAAAGCTATGCTACGACAGAGATGGCAAGAATGTGTGGATATCCTGCGACACTCAAAGCAGATGCATTTCCAACGATAAAGTCAAAGAAATCTGCCGCCAGACCCCCATTGAATCTGCCGGAGTGTGTGAGCAATTCAGGGACAAAGGGCCTCGGTAGCACGGCAAGCAATGGCGGCAGTTTGTTCCCGCAGACGAGCGAGCTAAACCCCCTGGATGTCTTGGCTTACACCGTCCCGAAGATGATCAAGAGAAGAATATCGACCCTAGCTTCCCTGGCCTGCTGACATGAGGGTATGTCTACAGAATATATTAATTGATGGTATAGCACCGCTAAAGCTTAAAAGAGCCCCTAAAAGGCGCACCCCATGGTTTACAGAAGAAACTAGAGCCCATAAATTATCATGTAGAAAGCTGGAACGCAAATGGCGCGCTACTAAACTTGAGGTTTTCCATCAAGCATGGAGTGATAGTTTAACAACTTATAAACACATGCTTACCCTAGCTAAAGCTAAATATTACTCAAATCTCATCCACCTCAACAAAAATGATCCGAAATTTTTGTTTAGTACAGTAGCATCGCTAACCCAACAAGGGACTCCTCCCAGTAGCTCCACCCACTCAGCAGATGATTTTATGAATTTCTTTAATAAGAAAATTGAACTCATTAGAAAGGAGATTAAAGACAATGCATCGCAGCTACAACTGGGTTCTATTAACACAGATACGACTGTATCTACGAAGGATACCGCCCTCCAAAATAGTTTCTCTCTCTTTGATGAAATAACATTAGAGGAATTGTTAAGATGTGTCAATGGGACAAAACAAACAACATGTTTACTTGACCCATTTCCTGGGAAACTTATTAAGGAGCTTTTTGTATTATTAGGTCTATCAGTGCTAAATATTATAAACTTATCACTTTCCTCTGGCACTGTTCCACTAGCATTCAAAAAAGCGGTTATTCATCCTTTGCTCAAAAGACCTAACCTCGATCCTGACCTCATGGTAAACAACCGGCCGGTGTCCCACCTTCCGTTTATCTCGAAAATCCTCGAAAGCAGCTAAATGAACACTTAATGTCTAACAATCTCTGTGAACCTTTTCAATCCGGTTTCAGGGCAAATCACTCTACGGAGACAGCCCTCGCAAAAATGACTAATGATCTACTGCTAACGATGGATTCTGATGCGTCATCTATGTTGCTGCTTCTTGATCTTAGCGCTGCTTTCGATACCGTCGATCATAATATTTTATTAGAGCGTATCAAAACACGTATTGGTATGTCAGACTTAGCCTTGTCGTGGTTTAACTCTTATCTTACTGACAGGATGCAGTGCGTCTCCCATAATAATGTGACCTCGGACTATGTTAAGGTAACGTGCGGAGTCCCCCAAGGTTCGGTTCTTGGCCCTGCACTCTTTAGTATTTACATGCTGCCGCTAGGCGACATCATACGCAAATACGGTGTTAGCTTTCATTGCTATGCTGATGACAGCCAACTCTACATGCCCCTAAAGCTGACCAACACGCCGGATTGTAGTCAGCTGGAGGCGTGTCTTAATGAAATTAAACAATGGATGTCCGCTAACTTCTTGCAACTCAATACTAAGAAAACGGAAATGCTGATTATCGGTCCTGCTAAACACCGACATTTATTTGATAATACCACCTTAACATTTGACAACCAAACAATTACACAAAGCGACTCAGTAAAGAATCTGGGTATTATCTTCCACCCAACTCTCTCCTTTGAGTCACACATTAAGAGTGTTACTAAAACGGCCTTCTTTCATCTCCGTAATATCGCTAAAATTCGTTCCATTTTGTCCACTAGCGACGCTGAGATCATTATTCATGCGTTCGTTACGTCTCGTCTCGATTACTGTAACGTATTATTTTTGGGTCTCCCTATGTCTAGCATTAAAAGACTACAGTTGGTACAAAATGCGGCTGCTAGACTTTTGACAAGAACAAGAAAGTTTGATCATATTACGCCTATACTGGCTCACCTGCACTGGCTTCCTGTGCACTTAAGATGCGACTTTAAGGTTTTACTACTTACGTATAAAATACTACACGGTCTAGCTCCGTCCTATCTTGTCGATTGTATTGTACCATATGTCCCGGCAAGAAATCTGCGTTCAAAGAACTCCGGCTTATTAGTGATTCCCAGAGCCCAAAAAAAGTCTGCGGGCTGTAGAGCGTTTTCTATTGGGGCTCCAGTACTATGGAATGCCCTCCCGGTAACAGTTAGAGATGCTACCTCAGTAGAAACATTTAAGTCCCATCTCAAAACTCATTTGTATACTCTAGCCTTTGAATAGCCCCCCTTTTTTAGACCAGTTGATCTGCCGTTTCTTTTCTTTTCTCCTCTGCTCCCCCCTATCCCTTGTGGAGGGGAAGACACACAGATCCGGTGGCCATGGATGGGGTGCTGGCTGTCCGGGGTCGGGACCTGGGGTGGACCGCTCGCCTGTATATTGGTTGGGAACATCTCTGCGCTGCTGACCCGTCTCCGCTCGGGATGGTTTCCTGCTGACCCCACTGTGGACTGGACTCTTACTGTTATGCTGGATCCACTATGGACTGGACTCTCACAATATTATGTTAGACCCACTCGACATCCATTGCATTCGGTCTCCCTAGAGGGGGGGGTTACCCACATATGCGGTCCTCTCCAAGGTTTCTCATAGTCATTCACATCGACGTCCCACTGGGGTGAGTTTTTCCTTGCCCTTATGTGGGCTATACCGAGGATGTCGTTGTGGCTTGTGCAGCCCTTTGAGACACTTGTGATTTAGGGCTATATAAATAAACATTGATTGATTGATTGATGAAAATTGGGCTGTCTGCCCTATCAAAGTGCATGTTGTTGCCAAATGTATTTCATATGCTGTAAACCTAGTTCATAGTTGTTAGTTTCCTTTAATGCCAAACAAACACATACCAATCGTTGGTTAGAAGGCGATCGCCGAATTCGTCCTCGCTTTCTCCCGTGTCGCTGGCTGTCGTGTCGGTTTCGCTTGCATACGGTTCAAACCGATATGGCTCAATAGCTTCAGTTTCTTCTTCAATTTGGTTTTCGCTACCTGCCTCCACACTACAACCATCCGTTTCAATACATTCGTAATCTGTTGAATCGCTTAAGCCGCTGAAATCCGAGTCTGAATCCGAGCCAATGTCGCTATAGCTTGCTGTTCTTTCCGCCATGTTTGTTTGTGTTGGCTTCACTATGTGACGTCACAGGAAAATGGACGGCTGGTTAAAATCAGGCACTTTGAAGGTTTTTTTAGGGATATTGCGTGATGGGTAAAAATTTTAAAAAAACTTCAAAAAATATAATAAGCCACTGGGAACTGATTTTTAATGGTTTTAACAATTCTGAAATTGTGATAATGTTCCCCTCAAAGGCACGCCCCCAATATTATTGTCCGGGTGGAAATCGGGAGAAATTCAGGAGAATGGTTGCCAAGGGAGATTTTCGGGAGGGGCACTGAAATTCGGGAGTCTCCCGGGAAAATCGGGAGAGTTGGCAAGTATGCACGGGAGGGAACAACAAATGTCCACGGCAGGCCAGTAGTTGGCGATGACTTCACTACATTGAGCTTTAAATACGAGACTTAAATAGTGCTTTTCCATAAGTACATACAATAACTGCACAGTTCTGGCGTAATGACGTGAACGCTTGTTTGCATTCCCTCCGCTTAGGAAGGCAAACGCATTCAAGAATTAGGAAGACTAATTCCGTTTCTTCTTTTTGCGTCTCCAAGCAACCGCGTCATTAAGACGGAACGCCGAGAACGAGGTGGGGGGAAAAAAAAAAAAAGGGCCAACATTTATTTATCCTCGCCGTTTTCCTCGTGGTGCCGGCGTCATTAGAACAGCTCGCCGCGTCCCATTCGCCGCCATTATCGGTGCTATCAGCGCCGCACAGCGAGATTCCAAGCGGGGCTATAAATACTCGGCCTGGACCGCATGCTGGCGAGCACATCATCTCTCCGACACGACTTAATGATGGGAACCAACATCTAATGTCTTTTTGCCCTCTCTCTTTCCACAACAATAAAGTCAGTCAACTTGCAGACAACTGGCGTTTCGACACACACCTAAGCAACATCCAGAAAGTGTCAAGAAAATGATAAATGATAAACGTCTTTTCCTCCTGTCGATTGCATCAGGGTCACTGGTGCCGCAACTTGGAATGCAAAAAAGGACACTTTATCTGAATTCATTATGAATGGATCTATATCTTATGTTTAGGGCCAAGGACACCATTTGTATCACAATGCAAATATCCATCATTAAATGTTGACACTTCATTTTTCTCAGGCAAAGTAAGAAGAATGTTTCGCGTCGAGGCGGCCGGGTGGATTTTTTTTGTGTGTTGTTGCTTCGGAATTGAGCAGTTTGTCGCAAATTCCTGAGGTGAGAACTACTCTGCGGTGAACTTTGCAAGTATGATAAAAAATGTTACATTTGACATGTAGCATACAGAGACTCTTTCCAGTTTTTTGTGTATTTCACTCAAATCAACATCCCTGTCTTAACCCTTCATAAGACAGAAATATCTAAAAAAAAAATGTATTCTTACTAGTCTGATTGTGTAATTTTTTTAATTGATATATTCGTAATATAAATAATAATTATAACGTGGATCCCCGCATATTCACATTCAGCATTCGCGCCCACGCAACATCATGGATTTTAGGTGGGTAATAATTTAATAAAAATAATTTTGCAAGTTGTGTGTCAAAAGAATAAAAACAATTTTTAATCTCAATTACCCAAATATAGACTTAGACTTAGACTTGGTTTTTCGCCATTTGCGAGTGGTCTCAGAACGTGGCCCCCACAAAATGCGAAGATCTTCTGTAATACATTTTTCTCTCATAATTCTTCCAAAAAATATTTGTATCAATAAAATACGGAATAATTAACACCAAAAATTACCCTGTCAAAAAATATTATCATTATAATATGTTATTATTATAATTTATATTATAAATATTAATATATAATATATACAATAATAATTATTATAATAGTTCAAAGTAAAGCCGCTGCTCCTCCACATCGAGAGGAGCCAGATGAGGTGGTTCGGGCATCTGGTCAGGATGCCACCCGATCGCCTCCCTCGGGAGGTGTTTCGGGCACGTCCGACCGGTAGGAGGCCACTTGGAAGACCCAGGACACGTTGGGAAGACTATGTCTCCCGGCTGGCCTGGGAACGCCTTGGAATCCCCTGGGAGGAGCCGGACGAAGTGGCTGAGGAGAGGGAAGTCTGGGCTTCCCTGCTTAGGCTGCTGCCCCCGCGACCCGACCTCGGAGAAGCGGAAGAAGATGGATGGATGGATTATTATTGATGTTATTATTATTATTACAATATGAACAATTTAAAAATAATATTGTGCTGTATCATAACAATTGTTGGGTAGATATTTGTTCTTTTTTTGTTTTGAAAAATGCGTTGATTAACTTAAATATATATACAGTATTACATTAATATATTTGTCCAAATATTTGTTCCTTTTCTTCCCATATTTTTATTTGTTTGTTAGTTGTCAAAGATACTGCCACTGTACACCGCAAAATGATTTTAAATACATTTGTAAAAAAAATTTCTCCAATTTGTAATAATTTTTTTGTTGTCTGAAAAAAGTATTTTACACAATTGTTTCTTTCTAAATAAATATTATATATATATATATATATATATATATATATATATATATATATATATATATATATATATATATATACAGTATATACACATATATACATATATATATATAAATAACATACATACATATATATACATACATATATACACATTACACACATATACATATATATATATATATATATATATATATGCATACATATATACATACATACAGACACGTATATATATATACATATGTGTATACAAACATATATGTGTATATACAATTAATATATATATATATATATATGTATACATATACACATACATATATGTACATATTCATATATATATACACATATACATACATACATACATACATACATATGTGTATGTATATATATACACATATATGTGTATATATATATATATATATATATATATATATATATATATATATATACACATAAATGTGTATGTATATATATATATATATATATATATATATATACACAGACACACACACACACACACATATACATATATATATATACACAGACACACACACACACACATATACATATATATATATATATATATATATATATATATATATATATATATATACACACAGACACACACATATATATATATATATATATATATATATATATATATATATATATATATATATATATATATATATATACATACATACATATATATTTAAGTATATGTCATATCATGTAATTGTTGTATTTGTTGACTGACAGCGATATCAACTGACATTAACAATTCAAGAAAATATTGTTGGACATCATCACAATGTTTTTCGGAAACTTTCGTGCTTTTTTCCCCCTATCTTTTAATCAGTATTGCTATACTTTTTAAATTATAAAATACTTTTCTTGCAGGGTGTACACCGCCTTCCGCCCGATTGTAGCTGAGATAGGCTCCAGCGACCCCCCGCGACCCCAAAAGGGACAAGCGGTAGAAAATGGATGCATGGACTTTTCTTCGATCAGATATTTTTCACTACCGTTTCTTTGATGAGCCGTAATGTGGCCTTATATTGAGGCGCGTGGTGTCTTAAGTGCGACAGGAAGTTGCACGTCGTGACCCCTGCAAGCTCTTTGTCGTCTGCCGTCAAACAGAGGAGACGTGGGGGGGGGGTGAAAGGAGCACGTCGTCGAGTTGCTATCTAAATAACGGCTATAAAGCGCGGCTAACGGCGTGCTCAGGTGGAAAGAAGCAGACAAACAAGATGGCCACCGCCGTGCTCCCTGACACGGAGGACAAAGCGAGGGCCCTCATTTCCTCCTTCTAATCAGAGTTTACGTCCAGCGAGACGCGTATCAATCACTGCAGGCTGCCTACAGACGGGGCGTGCTGCTTGTAATGCGTCTTAACCTCTTCCTCCCGCACGCTCGGGAAAAAGCTCATTAAGGATGCAAGCGGCGACTTGTAACCCCGCGTTAAATTGTCCCGAGCTCAGCAGAAAATAAATAGACTATCGGAGGAGGCGCTGACATTTTTTTTGTCTTTACTGCACTGCAAAAACTGAAATCTAAGTAAGATTAAATATCTTAAATAAGGGTGATATTTGCTTATTTTCTGTCTGATAAGATCATTCTTCTCACTAAGCAGATTTTATGTTACAGTCTTTTACTTGTTTTAAGGGTTTTGGTCCTAAATGATCTCAGTAAGACATACTTGCCAACCCTCCCGGATTTTCCGGGAGACTCCCGAAATTCAGCGCCTCCCCCGAAAACCTCCCGGGACAAATTTTCTCCCGAAAATCTCCCGAAATTCAGGTGGACCTGTGTGACGTGTCGACAGCCGGTTTTCACGTCCGCTTTCCCACAATATAAACAGCGTGCCTGCCCAATCACGTTATAACTGTAGAATGATGGAGGGCGAGTTCTTGGTTTCTTATGTGGGTTTATTGTTAGGCAGTTTCATTAACGTCCTCCCAGCGGGGCAACAACACACAACAACAGCAGTCACGTTTTCGTCTACCGTAAAGCAGTTCGTCTGCCGTAAACAGCAATGTTGTGACACTCTTAAACAGGACAACACTGCCATCTACTGTACATGCATATGTGACAATAACATCTACAGCTTTTAGAGAGTGCAGTGCACAACTGCGCACACAACAAGGAGACGAAGCAGAATGCATCATCAGAGAGGGTGTTCAGCATGGTTAGAAAAATAGTGACAGAGAATAGAACAAGGATGGACAATTCAAACCTTAACTCAACAATGAGTAGATGAGTGTTATGTGTGTGTATATGTGTAAATAAATGAACACTGAAATTCAAATATTTCTCTTATTTATATATATATATATACACACAGGTAAAAGCCAGTAAATTAGAATATTTTGAAAAACTTGATTTATTTCAGTAATTGCATTCAAAAGGTGTAACTTGTACATTATATTTATTCATTGCACACAGACTGATGCATTCAAATGTTTATTTCATTTAATTTTGATGATTTGAAGTGGCAACAAATAAAAATCCAAAATTCCGTGTGTCACAAAATTAGAATATTACTTAAGGCTAATACAAAAAAGGGATTTTTAGAAATGTTGGCCAACTGAAAAGTATGAAAATGACAAATATGAGCATGTACAATACTCAATACTTGGTTGGAGCTCCTTTTGCCTCAATTACTGCGTTAATGCGGCGTGGCATGGAATCGATGAGTTTCTGGCACTGCTCAGGTGTTATGAGAGCCCAGGTTGCTCTGATAGTGGCCTTCAACTCTTCTGCGTTTTTGGGTCTGGCATTCTGCATCTTCCTTTTCACAATACCCCACAGATTTTCTATGGGGCTAAGGTCAGGGGAGTTGGCGGGCCAATTTAGAACAGAAATACCATGGTCCGTAAACCAGGCACGGCTAGATTTTGCGCTGTGTGCAGGCGCCAAGTCCTGTTGGAACTTGAAATCTCCATCTCCATAGAGCAGGTCAGCAGCAGGAAGCATGAAGTGCTCTAAAACTTGCTGGTAGACAGCTGCGTTGACCCTGGATCTCAGGAAACAGAGTGGACCGACACCAGCAGATGACATGGCACCCCAAACCATCACTGATGGTGGAAACTTTACACTAGACTTCAGGCAACGTGGATCCTGTGCCTCTCCTGTCTTCCTCCAGACTCTGGGACCTCGATTTCCAAAGGAAATGCAAAATTTGCATGGTTGGGTGATGGTTTGGGGTGCCATGTCATCTGCTGGTGTCGGTCCACTCTGTTTCCTGAGATCCAGGGTCAACGCAGCCGTCTACCAGCAAGTTTTAGAGCACTTCATGCTTCCTGCTGCTGACCTGCTCTATGGAGATGGAGATTTCAAGTTCCAACAGGACTTGGCGCCTGCACACAGCGCAAAATCTACCTGTGCCTGGTTTACGGACCATGGTATTTCTGTTCTAAATTGGCCCGCCAACTCCCCTGACCTTAGCCCCACAGAAAATCTGTGGGGTATTGTGAAAAGGAAGATGCAGAATGCCAGACCCAAAAACACAGAAGAGTTGAAGGCCACTATCAGAGCAACCTGGGCTCTCATAACACCTGAGCAGTGCCAGAAACTCATCGACTCCATGCCACGCCGCATTAACGCAGTAATTGAGGCAAAAGGAGCTCCAACCAAGTATTGAGTATTGTACATGCTCATATTTTTCATTTTCATACTTTTCAGTTGGCCAACATTTCTAAAAATCCCTTTTTTGTATTAGCCTTAAGTAATATTCTAATTTTGTGACACACGGAATTTTGGATTTTCATTTGTTGCCACTTCAAATCATCAAAATTAAATGAAATAAACATTTGAATGCATCAGTCTGTGTGCAATGAATAAATATAATGTACAAGTTACACCTTTTGAATGCAATTACTGAAATAAATCAAGTTTTTCAAAATATTCTAATTTACTGGCTTTTACCTGTATATATATAGCTGGAATTCACTGAAAGTCAAGTATATCTTACATATATATATATATATATATATATATATATGTATGAAATACTTGACTTGGTGAATTCTAGCTGTAAATATACTCCTCCCCTCTTAACCACGCCCCCAACCACGCCCCCTGACCACGCCCGCCCCCCCACCTCCCGAAATCGGAGGTCTCAAGGTTGGCAAGTATGCAGTAAGATATTACAGCTTGTAGCTGACATTTGATGACCTATATTGAGTAAAACATGCTTGAAACTAGAATATCAAGTGTTGCAAAGCTGTGTCATCGACACTCACAAGTATAAAACTACTTTTTTAAAGTAATAGTTTCTTACTTCAAGCGTGAAAAAAAAAAAAATCATGATTTTGACACAAATGTGTCTCATAATTAAAACAGATGAAAGCCAAATGGACTTTGCTGTTTTATTTTCAATGAAACAATAGAAAATACGTACTCATATAGTAGTGCAGTTGGCACAGTACAGTAAACATTTAACATGTGACATTTTAAACAATTTTGAACACAAATAGTTCATGCACATTCAGGTAAATTCTTCAAAATTACAATTAAAAAAAATTTGGCTGGGGGCCGGGCTGTATATATGCGCACTAATTGACTGAAAGAGCACGCACTTGGTGCGATGATGTCATGTTATCCATGGAAAAATGCATCTTTAGACCGTATGATTTGCCTGAGCGGCTAGGAGACCCCGAGAGTAACAAGCGGTTTCCTTGTTGCTTTTCCATTAAGAAAAATGTACTAGTTTTTAGTATAAGTTTGCTGGTTTCAAGAAATGTAATGCCGAGCGCATATCATTATGTCAAGATAATGGCACTTGCATTTACTTAATTTAAGAATATTTTTCAACATATTGAGCAAAAAGGTCTCTTTTTTTTTTTTCTACCAAGAAAAGTGCACTTATTAGTGAGAATATACTTATTTTAAGGTATTTTTGGGTTTATTGAGGTTAGCTAATTTTACTTGTTTTGGAAAGTCTTGACAAGCCGAATTTTCTTGTTCTATTGGCAGATAATTTTGCTTAGTTCAAATAAAATACCCCTAATTTTTGTATTTTTTTTTCTTGTTTTTGAACACTGACTTTTCGCAGTGTGGGGTTGCTCTTATTTGCATTCTTGCACTACTTCACGCCGATGATGTGTTTGGATGGCCTTTCTGGGTGTACCTAATAAAGTGTCTGCTGCCTTGGAATAGATAATATTGTATACCCCTCCTGGCCCCCACTCGGGAGCCCCCATAGATTTATGTTTGCTTTGCCATCGATTGAAGTGTAGGAGCTCATCATTCTCCCAGCTTCAATCCATTTACATTTAAGCACAGCTCGGCTCTGCTCGCCACCTAATTAGCTCCACGGCTCCATTAGTCTACATTGTGCTCCAATCCATCCATCACCCAGCCCATTTCTCTGATTCTGTCCCCGTTATTTGACTATTACTACTAACGCCTTTCAACGAAAGCGAGTTTCTTCTACATTTATAAAGAGGTGGGAGGCAATGAAGGATGCTAATGGCGGCCTGCATTGGGACTATAGGCTCGCACGCCCACAGCCTGGCTCGCGCAGTCCACCACAGTGCAAAAACTGAAATCTAAGTCAAATTAAATATCTCAAATAACGCTGATGTTTGCTTATTTTCTGTCTGATAAGATCATTCTTCTCACTAAGCAGATTTTATGTTAGTGTTTTACTTGTTTTAAGGGTTTTGGTCCTAAATGATCTCAGTAAGATATTACAGCTTGTTGCTGAGATTTTATGACCTATATTGAGTAAAACATGCTTGAAACTAGAGATGTCGATAAATGCTTTAAAATGTGATATCGGAAATGATCGGTATCTGTTTTTTTATTATCGGTATCGGTTATTTTTATTTTTATTTTTATTTTTTTTAATTAAATCAACATAAAAAACACAAGATACACTTACAATTAGTACACCAACCCCAAAAACATTCCTACCCCATTTACACTCATTCACACAAAAGGGTTGTTTCTTTCTGTTATTAATATTCTGGTTCCCACATTATATGTCAATATACAGTATATCAATACAGTCTGCAAGGGATACAGTCCGTAAGCACACATGATTGTGTGTACTGCTGGTCCACTACTAGTACTAACCTTTAACAGTTAATTTTACTCATTTTCATTAATTACTAGTTTCTATGTAACTGTTTTTTTTTGTTTTGCTTTTATTTTTATTCAAGAAATTTTTTTTAAATGTATTTATATTATTTTATTTTGTTATTTTTTTTTAAAAGAACCTTATCTTCACCATACCTGGTTGTCCAAATTAGGCATAATAATGTGCTAATTCCACAACTGTATACATCAGTATCGGTTGATATCGGTATCGGTAATTAAGGGTTTGGTCAATATCGGAATATCGGATATCGGCATAAAGCCATTATCGGACATCCCTACTTAAAACTATATTTGTCCAAATGTCCAAAACACACCCAGCAATGATACACAGGAAGGCGGGGAAGAAGAGGGGAAAAGGCGGCCAAAATGGTCAAAAGTCCCAATTGTGTCCAAAATACCTCCCCGGGTTAAAGTCCCATGAGCTCCGCCGCCGGCCTCTCAAGTCCCGGGATGCAAAAAATTTCCAAAACGCACCCAGCAAAGTCCCATGGGAAGTGGGGGAGAAAAGTGAGAAAAGTCGGCAAAAGTCCCCAAAAATATTCAAAATACCTACCGTATTTTTCGGACTATAAGTGGCAGTTTTTTTCATAGTTTGGCCGTGGGTGCGACTTATACTCAGGAGCGACTTATGTGTGAAATTATTAACACATTATAATATTATTGATCTCATTCACGTAAGAGACTAGACGTATAAGATTTCATGGGATTTAACGATTAGGAGTGACAGATTGTATAGCATGTTCTATATGTTATAGTTATTTGAATGACTCTTACCATAATATGTTACGTTAACATACCAGTTGGTTATTTATGCCTCATATAACGTACACTTATTCAGCCTGTTGTTCACTATTCTTTATTTATTTTAAATTGCCTTTCAAATGTCTATTCTTGGTGTTGGCTTTTATCAAATACATTTCCCCCAAAAATGCGACTTATACTCCAGTGCGACCTATATATGTTGTTTTCCTTCTTTATTATGCATTTTCGGCCGGTGCGACTTATACTCCGGAGCGACTTATACTCCGAAAAATACGGTACCCAGGTTCGAGTCCCACAAGTCCCGCCGCCGGCCGCGCAAGTCCCGGGATGCCCATAATGTCCATAACACACCCAGCCGAGTCCCACGGGGAGGGGGGATAAAGGTTGGAAAAGTCGGCAAAAGTCCCAAAAATGTTCAAAATACCTACCCAGGTTCGAGTCCCACATGGAGTTCGAGTGCCACAAGTCTTAAGACTTGTGGCACTCGAACCCGGGTGTGATTTTTGAACATTTTACCGACTTTTCTCACTTTTCTCCCCGCCTTCCCGTGGGACTTTGCTGGGCACGTTTTGGACATTTTGGGCATCCCGGCCAGCGGCGAGACTTGTGGGACTCGAACCTGGGTAGGTATTTTTAACATTTTTGGGACTTTTGCCGACTTTTCCAACTTTTATCCCCCCTGCCCGTGGGACTCCCGGGACTTGCGCGGCCATACATAAGATTTTATGTTAGAGTGTTTTACTTGTTTTAAG
>NC_084586.2:1105000-1147500 GCF_033978685.3 Nerophis lumbriciformis
TTTAGAGCACTTCATGCTTCCTGCTGCTGACCTGCTCTATGGAGATGGAGATTTCAAGTTCCAACAGGACTTGGCGCCTGCACACAGCGCAAAATCTACCCGTGCCTGGTTTACCGACCATGGTATTTCTGTTCTAAATTGGCCCGCCAACTCCCCTGACCTTAGCCCCATAGAAAATCTGTGGGGTATTGTGAAAAGGAAGATGCAGAATGCCAGACCCAAAAACGCAGAAGAGTTGAAGGCCACTATCAGAGCAACCTGGGCTCTCATAACACCTGAGCAGTGCCAGAAACTCATCGACTCCATGCCACGCCGCATTAACGCAGTAATTGAGGCAAAAGGAGCTCCAACCAAGTATTGAGTATTGTACATGCTCATATTTTTCATTTTCATACTTTTCAGTTGGCCAACATTTCTAAAAATCCCTTTTTTGTATTAGCTTTAAGTAATATTCTAATTTTGTGACACACGGAATTTTGGATTTTCATTTGTTGCCACTTCAAATCATCAAAATTAAATGAAATAAACATTTGAATGCATCAGTCTGTGTGCAATGAATAAATATAATGTACAAGTTACACCTTTTGAATGCAATTACTGAAATAAATCAAGTTTTTCAAAATATTCTAATTTACTGGCTTTTACCTGTATATTGTGGATAAAATCTGTGCACACGCTGGCCGTACTATTAAAATCATGGCATTAAAACTAAAAAAAACAAAGACAACTTCAGATTGTTTTTTTTGTCTTACTTTGGCCAAAGATAGAACAAACACATTCTGGAAATATTACAATAAAAATATGGGAAAAAAATACCGGCAGCGGTAAAGTTTAGATCCATGAAGGAAAGAAGAAAGTGAATGAATGTTTATGACTGAATACATTTACATATGCATAAAACATTTTTCTTTTGTATTATATTTTTTAATGAATTAAGTAACGTTTATGACAACCTTTTTCCAAAACACAATATAGAATGTGAGATATAACAGGATAATGCAAACATTTATCACACACTTGCCAACCCTCCTGATTTTCCCGGGAGACTCCCGAATTTCAGGGCCCCTCCCGATAATCTCCCGGGGCAACTAATCTCCTGAATTTCTCCCGATTTCCACGCGGACAACAATATTGGGGGCGTGCCTTAAAGGCACTGCCTTTATCGTCCTTGATATCGGGACAACCCTATCTTCAACACCCTTTTGGGACCCCGGGGACTTTAACAATAACCAAATTGAGTGGAGCCCTAATGGTTACAATAAATATTGTATGGGTTTTGAGAATGAAATATATCAAAACGGCCACCGCATGCTTTCGTTTTCCAGTGGAAAAAGTTAGGACACCCCTGCCCTAAGTCTTCGGAATGATGAAAATAACTACAGATGTCCGATAATATCGGACTGCCGATATTATCGGCCGATAAATGCTTTAAAGTGTAATATCGGAAATTATCGGTATCGGTTTCAAAAAGTAAAATGTATGACTTTTTAAAACGCCGCTGTACGGAGTGGTACACGGACGTAGGGAGAAGTATAGAGCAGTTGTGTCTCCCAGTCATGCTTGCCAACCCTCCCGATTTTCCTGGGAGACTCCCGAATTTCTCCCGATTGCCACCGAGACAACAATATTGGGGGCGTGCCTTAAAGGCACTGCATTAGCATGCCAGCCCATTCACATATTATCTACGGCTTTTCACACACACAAGTGAATGCAAAGCATACTTGGTCAACAGCCATACAGGTCACACTGAGGGTGGCCGTGTAAACAACTTTAACACTGTTACAAATATGCGCCACACTGTGAACCCACACCAAACAAGAATGACAAACACATTTCGTGAGAACATCCGCACCGTAACACAACATAATAACAATATACACCCCCAGCTACCCCCTAGCCCCCCCCCCCCCCCCACCTTAACCCCGCCCCCCCAACCTCCTCACGCTCTCTCAGAGAGAGCATGTCCCAAATTCTAAGCTGTTGTTTTGAGGCATGTTAAAAAAAATAATGCACTTTGTGACTTCAATAATAAACATACTTGCCAACCTTGAGACCTCCGATTTCGGGAGGTGGGGGTGGGGGCGTGGTCGGTGGTGGTGGGGGCGTGTTAAGAGGGGAGGAGTATATTTACAGCTAGAATTCACCAAGTCAAGTATTTCATATATATATATGCTTATATATATATATATATATATATATATATATATATATATATATATATATATATATATATATATATATAAGAAATACTTGACTTTCAGTGAATTCTAGCTATATATATATATATATATATATATATATATATATATATATATATATATATTATTATATATATATATATATAAATAAGATAAATACTTGAATTTCAGTGTTCATTTATTCACACATATACACACACATAACACTCATCTACTTATTGTTGAGTTAAGGGTTGAATTGTCCATCCTTGTTCTATTCTCTGTCACTTTTTTTCTAACCATGCTGAACACCCTCTCTGATGATGCATTCTGCTTTGTCTCCTTGTTGTGTGCGCAGTTGTGCACTGCACTCTCTAAAAGCCCTAGATGCTATTGTCACATATGCATGTACAGTAGATGGCAGTATTGTCCTGTTTAAGAGTGTCACAACATTGCTGTTTACGGCAGACAAACTGCTTTACGGTAGACGAAAACATGACTGCTGTTGTTGTGTGTTGTTGCCGCGCTGGGAGGACGTTAATGAAACTGCCTAACAATAAACCTACATAAGAAACCAAGAACTCGCCCTCCATCATTCTACAGTTATAACGTCATTGGGCAGGCATGCTGTTTATATTGTGGGAAAGCGGATGTGAAAACAGGCTGTCGACACGTCACTCAGGTCCGCATGCATTTCGGGAGATTTTCGGGAGAAAATTTGTCCCGGGAGGTTTTCGGGAGAGGCGCTGAATTTCGTGGGTCTCCCGGAAAATCCGGGAGGGTTGGCAAGTATGATAATAAATATGGCAGTGCCATTTTGGCATTTTTTTCCATAACTTGAGTTGATTTATTTTGAAAAACCTTGTTACAGTGCGGGGCACCACAACAAAATTAGGCATAATAATGTGTTAATTCCACGACTGTATATATCGGTATCGGTTGATATCGGAATCGCTAATTAAGAGTTGGACAATATCGGAATCCTGTTATGTTCAATTTAAGTTTGGACCCTGATGTAAAACCGCCTGCCGTGCGTCATGGGCGTGTTATTAGAACTGACACTGCAGCCGCCTTTTCTCCTTTGTTCACTGTGTCTATGCAGAATATATCACACTCTGCAGACACTGAACAATTAATGTGCTCTTTTATTTCCACATGTTCTGAGATTCTGGACAGTATAGCGCCCCTCAGAGCTATACGTCCAAAGTCAAAACAGGAGCCTTGGCTCAATGAAAGCACACGCACAGCTCGGCGTGAGTGGCGAAGGGCGGAGCGTAAGTGGAAAAGGGATCACTTGGAGGTCTCTTATCAAATTTTAAAAGAAAGCTGTCAGAACTATCAAAGTGTGGTTAAAGCTGAAAAAACTAAATATTTGTCAGACTTAATTTCAAATAGTATCAACAAGCCACGTGTTCTTTTTAAATCTATTAGTTCTGTTCTTAATCCGAATCCAGCCACTTCACTAGAGATGACAAGGGAAACTTGTGAAAAATTTCTCTCCTTTTTTAACGACAAGGTTGCTACTATTCGGGCAAATCTTTCTCCTTCTCCATTTAGTTTCAATGTGGCCACTCGGTGCTCGGCTGTGTTTTGTCAGTTTGAGCTTGTGTCCATGCCTGAGCTTACAGGAATAGTCGACAAACTAAAACCCTCGTCCTGTCCCACAGACCCAGTCCCCCCTCGCTTTTTTAAAGAAGTTTGGGACTCTATTGACTTATCTGTTAGGGACATCATCAACAGCAGCTTGATTTCTGGCAGTGTGCCCTCTTTTTGTAAAGGAGCTGTTGTTGAGCCTTTGATCAAAAAAACAGGTCTTGATCCTACAAGTTTGTCAAATTATCGGCCCATTTCTAAATTACCTTTTGTGTCAAAAATTTTGGAGAAATGTGTTTTGGCGCAACTACAACCTTTTTTAGATGAAAATAGCACTTTAGATCCATTTCAGTCTGGATACAAAGCTTTGCACAGTACTGAATCTGCACTTTTAAAGGTTTTTAATGATTTGCTTTTAATATCTGATTCTGGCAGCTCTGCCATTTTAGTGCTTTTAGATCTTACAGCTGCCTTTGACACAGTCCACCACACAATTCTTTTAGATCGCCTGAGAGACTGTGTGGGTGTCAGGGGGACTGCATTAGAGTGGTTTAGATCCTACCTGTCAGAAAGGTCTTTCTCTGTCAGGCTGGGGGACGCCACTTCTTCTTCTGCTCCGCTTTACTGTGGTGTCCCCCAGGGATCTATTCTAGGCCCCATCCTGTTTGCACTGTACCTTCTTCCTCTTGGAGAGATTTTTAAGAGGCATGGAGTGTCTTATCACTTTTATGCAGACGACTGCCAAATTTATATGCCTATTTCAAAAGGCCACGGCCCCCTGACACTCCTTCTCAACTGTCTATGCGACGTCAAGGCTTGGTTAGCCCAGAATTTTTTAATAATGAATGAGGGAAAAACGGAAATTTTAGTGTTTGGTCCGGCCCTCACTGACTTGGGACCATTGCAAAATTATGTGCGTCCCAAAGTCACCAGCCTTGGCGTCACTATAGACAGCCATTTTAAACTTGACAAACAAGTCAATGGCGTTTTAAAATCGTGTTTTTATCATCTTCATCTTTTAGCAAAGGTAAAACCGTTTTTATCTTTTAACCTTTTTGAACAAGTCGTGCATGCTTTTATTTCAAGTCGCCTGGACTACTGCAATGCACTTTATGCTGGCATTAGCCAAAAAGCTCTCTCCCGGTTGCAGTTAGTCCAGAATGCGGCAGCACGACTTTTAACAGGGGCCAGGAGACGCCAGCATATAATCCCAATCCTTGAGAGTTTGCACTGGCTCCCTGTTCATTTTAGAATTGATTTTAAAACCTTGCTGTTTGTTTTTAAAGCTTTACATGGACTGGCACCTCAGTATATCTCGGACCTCATCCAAACTTACAATCCTGCGCGCGCTCTGAGGTCCGAGAGCCAGCTCCAGCTCGTGGTGTCCAAGACGAGACTTAAAACCAGGGGAGATAGGGCCTTCTCTGTGGTCGGCCCTAAACTCTGGAACACTCTGCCCCTCCATGTTCCAACTGCTCCCACAGTGGAGTGTTTTAAGTCTCGTCTTAAGACCCACTTTTATTCTCTGGCTTTTAACACTACGTGAGTTGTGTGGTCCTCTGTTGTCCTCTGTGTTTTTAAAATTTTGCTTTTTGCTTTCTATTTACTGTTTTAATTGGTTTTACCCTTTGAAATTGTTTTTAATCACATTTATTTTATATTGTTTTTGATTGTGTTTAATATTGTTGTGCAGCACTTTGGAAACATTTTGTTGTTTAAATGTGCTATATAAATAAAGTGGATTGGATTGATTGGATTGGAATATCGGATATCGGCAAGAAAGCCATTATCGGACATCTCTAAAAATAACAGCTTCTCACATTTTCTTTGATGGAGTTAAAATCCTTATATGTAGACCGATATGATGTCACGGCATCAAAACCTTCTAACAGGAAGTCACATGTTCAAAAGAGCGCGGCTGCACTTTACGGCAGGAGCCAACCAGGCGCCACATCGATAGCTGTGCGAAACAATCGACGTGCATCATAATGGTCGCCCTCTATCAAGCGCGCGACTAAAGAACAATCTCCATCGGGTGACAGCTTGATGAATGCGCCACGACCGACGGGAAGGAATTGCGTCAAATAAAGAGGCATGTTCCAACAAGTCTTGTCAAAATGCTATCGATTGAACCACGTGCAGAAACGCACGTCGTCGGTTAGCATAGTAGAGTCGCCGACGTTCCCCCTCATTGGCTTTGCGGGTGACAAGTTGAGCTAGAGAGTGAGCACACGTGCCCGTGCCTCAGCGGTAGTGGGCGAGCCCGTGGCGACCTCCTGCTCGGCCTCGGCAGAGTGCAGGGGCGACGGGTAACAGTAGCCCTCCATCATGTGGACACACCAATGGCGTCGCACTGCCCGTATTTATCTAACGCCGAGGAGCGCCTCTCTCTCACCTTGGGACAAATGCACCTCCGCCCCCGTCTCTCCTCTCCGCCTTGGCTCGCCCCAGAGTAAACATCATGGCGGAAGAGTGCAAGATCATCAAGCATGTGGAGGGTATGGGGGGGGGGGGGGGTATACTGGAGACAACTGCTGGGAAGGAGCGATATCGCACCTGCGGGACACGACATAAGCAAAAGAAAAAGATGTCAGATGACTGCGCGAGGTCATTTAAATTTTTAGTAACTTAAAGGGGAACATTATCATCAATATATACCTTGATGTTGCAGAAAAAAGACCATATATTTTTTTAACCGATTTCCAAACTCTAAATGGGTGAATTTTGGCGAATTAAACACCTTTCTATTATTCGCTCTCGGACGTCACATCGGGAAGCAATCCGCCATTTTCTCACTTTCGTCGGTGTGTTGTCGGAGGGTGTAACAACACCAACAGGGACGGATTCAAGTTGCACCAGTGGCCCAAAGATGCCAAAGTGGCAAGAAATTGGACGGAATTTGTTCAAAATACGAGGGTGTGGAAAAGCCGACGAAATGGTCAGTCGTTTGTTCCGCACACTTTACCCACGAAAGCTATGCTACGACAGAGATGGCAAGAATGTGTGGATATCCTGCGACACTCAAAGCAGATGTATTTCCAACGATAAAGTCAAAGAAATCTGCCGCCAGACCCCCATTGAATCTGCCGGAGTGTGTGAGCTATTCAGGGACAAAGGACCTCAGTAGCACGGCAAGCAATGGTGGCAGTTTGTTCCCGCAGACGAGCGAGCTAAACCCCCTGGATGTCTTGGCTCACACCGCTTCTACCGTCCCTTATGCCACCGAAGATGATCAAGAGAAGAATATCGATCCTAGCTTCCCTGGCCTGCTGACATCAACTCCAAAACTGGACAGATCAGCTTTCAGGAAAAGAGAGCGGATGAGTGTATGTCTACAGAATATATTAATTGATGAAAACTTTATTCATTACTCGCGGTTTTACGTAAATTATTATACATAAACTGTGTTTACCAATAATTTAGCTTAAAAACATTTATTTTTTTCAATCATTCGAGTACATTCGGGTAGTCTTGTGTAATGCAGTATTTTGTGGCTATTTAGGTATGGTTAACCTGAGTGCTGAAATCGTGGAAAAATATATGTTCTTAGCGCGCCTGAAATGGGCTGTCTGCACTCTCAAAGTGCATGTTGTTGCCAAATGTATTTCATATGCTGTAAACCTAGTTCATAGTTGTTAGTAATTATCTTATCAGACAGTGTTAAGCCGCTGAAATCCGAGTCTGAATCCGAGCTAATGTCGCTATACCTTGCTGTTTGTTTGTATTGGCATCACTGTGTGACGTCACAGGAAAATGGACGGGTGTATATAACGATGGTTAAAATCAGGCACTTTGAAGCTTTTTTTAGGGATATTGCGTGATGGGTAAAATTTTGAAAAAAACTTTGAAAAATAAAATAAGCCACTGGGAACTGATTTTTAATGGTTTTAACCCTTCTGAAATTGTGATAATGTTCCCCTTTAATACCGTATTTTTCGTATTATAAGTCGCTCCGGAGTATAAGTCGCACAGGCCGAAAATGCATAATAAAGAAAGAAAAAAACATATATAAGTCGCATTTTTTGGGGAAACTTATTTGATAAAAGCCAACACCAAGAATAGACATTTGAAAGGCAATTTAAAATAAATAAAGAATAGTGAACAACTGGCTGAATAAGTGTACGTTATATGAGGCATAAATAACCAACTGGTATGTTAACGTAACATATTATGGTAAGAGTCATTCAAATAACTATAACATATAGAACATGCTATACGTTTACCAAACAATCTGTCACTCCTAATCGCTAAATCCCATGAAATCTTATACGTCTAGTCTCTTACGTGAATGAGATCAATAATATTATTTGATATTTTACGGTAATGTGTTAATAATTTCACACATAAGTCGCTCCAGAGTATAAATCGCACGCCCGGCCAAACTATGAAAAAAACTGTGATTTATAATCCGAAAAATACGGTACAGTTCAGAACCCTGAACAGGTTTCCAGGTAGATTCTAAATTCCGGACTAGAAGCCGCTACTTTAAACCATGCGGCTTTTAAAGCGTTACCCTTTTTTACTGTAGAATCTACGACCGTTGTTTTTACAGTGCATTACTTTAAATGGAAAAACAGTATTACTGTTATTTTTACAGTAAAATTCTGGCTGCTGAGCAGACCGTTTTTTTACTCTAAGATCTTTTTTTTTTTTTTTACAATGTTTTACTGTAAATAGAACGGTACTACTGTGACTTTTACAGTAAAATTCTGGCTGCCGAGCAGACAGTTTTTGACTGTAAGATTTAAAGGCTTTTTTTTTTTTTTACAGTGTGTTACTGTAAATAGAACGATACTACTGTGACTTTTACAGTAAAATTCTGGCTGCTGAGCAGACCGTTTTTTTTTACTCTAAGATCTTTTTTTTTTTTTACAGTGTGTTACTGTAAATAGAACGGTACTACTGTGACTTTTAGGGTAAAATTCTGGCTGCTGAGCAGACAATTATTGACTAAGATTTCTAGGCTTGTTTTACAGTGTGTTACTGTAAATAGAACGGTACTACTGTGACTTTTACGGTAAAATTCTGGCTGCTGAGCAGACGGTTTTTGACTGTAAGATTTATAGGCTTTTTCTTTACAGTGTGTTACTGTAAATAGAACGGTACTACTGTGACTTTTAGGGTAAAATTCTGGCTGCTGAGCAGACAATTATTGACTAAGATTTCTAGGCTTGTTTTACAGTGTGTTACTGTAAATAGAACGGTACTACTGTGATTTTTACGGTAAAATTCTGGCTGCTGAGCAGACAGTTTTTGACTGTAAGATTTAAAGTCTTTTTTTTTTTTTACAGTGTGTTACTGTAAATAGAACGGTACTACCGGGTACTGGGATTTTTACACAAAAAACAAAGGTTGATAGAAGGAAGGTAAAAAAAGTTCAATAGAAGGTAAAAGTGAAGTGAAGTGAATTATATTTCTATAGCGCTTTTCTCTAGTGACTCAAAGCGCTTTACATAGTGAACCCCAATATCTAAGTGACATTTAAACCAGTGTGGGTGGCACTGGCAGCAGGTGGGTAAAGTGTCTTGCCCAAGGACACAACGGCAGTGACTCGGATGGCAGAAGCGGGGATCGAACCTGCAACCCTCTGGTTGGCTGGCACGAGCTATACCGCCCCTAAGTGGATAAAACAATGTACAAATAAGGTAAAACAAGGTAACTGGAAGGAAAATTGAAGGTTAGATAAGGTAAAAAAGGTAACTAGAAGGTGAAATCAGGTCAAAATAAGTTAAAAAGAAGGTAAAACAATGCAAGAATAGGGTAAAAACAAGGTAAAACAATGCAAGAATAGGGTAAAAACAAGGTAAAGAGATGCAAAAGGAAGGTAAAACACGGTAAAATAAAGTAAATAAAAGGTAAAATCAGGTCAAAATAAGTTAAAAAGAAGGTAAAACAATGCAAGAATAAGGTAAAAACAAGGTAAAGATGCAAAAGGAAGGTAAAACAAGGTACAAAAAGTAAATACAAGGTAAAATCAGGTCAAAATAAGTTAAAAAGAAGGTAAAACAATGCAAGAATAGGGTAAAACAAGGTAAAGAGATGCAAAAGGAAGGTAAAACAAGGTAAAAAAAAGTAAATAGAAGGTAAAACAGGTCAAAATAAGTTAAAAATAAGGTAAAACAATGCAAGAATAGGGTAAAACAAGGTAAAGAGATGCAAAAGGAAGGTAAAAAAAAGTAAATAAAAGGTAAAATCAGGTCAAAATAAGTTAAAAAGAAGGTAAAACAATGCAAGATTAGGGTAAAACAAGGTAAAGAGATGCAAAAGGAAGGTAAAACAAGGTAAAAAAAAAGTAAATAAAAGGTAAAATCAGGTCAAAATAAGTTAAAAAGAAGGTAAAACAATGCAAGAATAGGGTAAAAACAAGGTAAAGAAATGCAAAAGGAAGGTAAAACAAGGTAAAAAAAGTAAATAAAAGGTAAAATCAGGTCAAAATAAGTTAAAAAGAAGGTAAAACATTGCAAGAATAGGGTAAAAACAAGGTAAAGAGATGCAAAAGGAAGGTAAAACAAGGTAAAAAAAAAGTAAATAGGAGGTAAAATCAGGTCAAAATAAGTTAAAAAGAAGGTAAAACAATGCAAGAATAGGGTAAAAACTACGTAAATAGAAGGTAAAACAAGGTAATACAACTTAGTTGTATTTTTAAGTTATTATGCCATGATTTTGGGGAATAGATTTTCCTCAATGCGGCCCCTCAGCTAAAATGAGTTTGACACCCCTGCGTTAAACGGACAAACGGTACTTTTGTTTTTTTTACAGTAAAATTATGGCAAATTCGTTTTTTTTTTACTGTAAAATCAACGGCCGTGTTCCCTTTTTTTCTCAGGCAAATCCTATTGTTGAAGTAGATGCTCATATCTGCTGTGTGTTACTGTAAATACAATTTAAAAAAACCCAGTACTTTTTACAGTGTTACATGATAAACATTTGACATATAATCTTCCTAATAAGATACTATTTTCTCGAGAATTTGCAATTTTCCAGCAAGTTTTTGCATATTTGGCAGGGAAAAAACGCTCTTGTGCGTGCGACAGACTGCAGTCTAAAAAGGCGAAAAGCTTGTTGTGTTTCCACCGCCATCATCATCATTTAGGTGGTTAAGGAGGCCATTATTACGAGCCGGGCACAGCCCATCTGAGCAGTGATGAGGTGAGCACAAATAATGTGCGTCCCCCGACCGACCCCACCCCTCCGCGCTGGGAAGATGGGTGTCGAGTAGATGATCCCGCCCGCGCTGACCTGACCTTGACACGTGCGAGCACAATGGCCGCCGAGGCTAATAGCTCATCATATCGACTTTGACTTTGAGCCTGCCGTGACTCGCCGCCGTAAAACAAAGCATAACAGCGCGGACAAACAGTCGTAAACCAGCGCCATTAGCATACACGCCCTCCGCCTTTTTAAGACGCCGCGGTCAAAGCGGGACAGATCGTCCAAAAGGACGAAGTAAAACGTCGACATTAGGAACAAAATTGAAACGTCCACTCTCCTGAGATCGGGATATAAGTCACGGTATCAAGCCCAGACCCCGGGCGACGGACATTACTCACCTGAGGAGGACAAGTGCAGCTTTTATTTATCGCCTCTCGGGCCAAAGTAAGGACAAAGGCAATGAAGATGGCTGCGCTGTCAGGAAGTGGACTCAAGTGACACATGAAGTGTCTTTTCTTTGGCTTGCACACCATTCTGTCTCCAGGAGGAGCATTTCTTGAAAACATTACAAGAACATGAGCAAAAACATGTTATTGATTGGTGAATTATTTTCCAGCAACTTGCTTTTCAAAAAGACTTATAATGCTTACCTTAGCTTTTCTGTGGTCTTTTTTTATCTTATGGTGCTGTTTGTTGATCTTTTTGTTAGGTGGGGGTGAAGGTTGTGTCCCCCAGGACGCGAAAGGAAGAGCAGAAGCAGCTTGCAGGTACGATGAGTCTGTATAAACGCCTCGAACCAGCGGATTGCTGGGTAGCTCACAAGAAAAGCTAACTGAGAAAAGCTAACTAAGCTGACTGAGCTGACTGAAAGAAGCTAGCTAAGCAAACGGAGAAAAGCTAACTAAGAAAAGCTAGCTAAGCTGACTGAGAAAAGCTAACCAAGCTAACTGAGAAAAGCTAACTAAGCTAACTGAGCAAAGCCAACTAAGCTAAATGAAAAAAGTTAACTAGGCTAACTGAGAAAAGCTAACTGAGCTGACTAAGAAAAGCTAACTAAGCTAACTGAGAAAAGGTAACTATGACAAGCTAGGTAAGCTGACTGAGAAATGCTAACTGAGAAAAGCGAACTAAGCTAACTGATAAAAGCTAACTAAGCTGACTGAGCAAAGCTAACTAAGCTAACTGAGAAAGGCTAACTAAGAAAAGCTAACTCGGCTGACTGAGAGAAGCTAACTAAGCTGACTGATAAAAGCTAACTAAGCTGACTGAGAAAAGCTAACTAAGCTAACTGAGAAAGGCTAACTAAGAAAAGCTAACTCGGCTGACTGAGAGAAGCTAACTAAGCTGATTGACTGAGAAAAGAAAAACCTAACGAAACTAACTGAGAAAAGCTAACAAAGCTAACTGAGAAAAGCTAACTAAGCTCACTGAGAAACGCTAACTAAGAAAAGCTAACTAAGCTGACTGAGAAAAACTAACTGAGCTAACTGAGAAAGGTTAACTAAGCTGACTGAGAAAAACTAACTAAGCTGACTGAGAAAAGCTAACTAAGCTAACTAAGAAAAGCTAACTAAGCATAGCAGACAAAACTTTGGGCATGGGCTAACGCCGTAAATAAAAGGTAAATAAAGTTCTCTGGTCAGAAGCAGGTGAGCCTCCTGATGGCTAATCAGAGGCAGGTGAGATGAATTAGCCCTCTAAGCAACCAAATGAAGGAGTGCCAAAAATAAAAATAAACAATAAAGATAAGAATAAATACACAACTCCAAACCAAAGACATGACCCGGGCAACGGATCATGACACTTCTCATCATTTTCACTCCAGTACGGGCCATGTTTGTGTCCGAAATACATTTTGATGATGATATATATGTATTTACAATCAAATAGATTGTAAACGTGGTTAGGATTGAAAAAAAATTAATAAATACAAAAATAAAAGTTTAAAAACGATTTTGGATTTTTTTTTTATCGATTATAAATTGTTACAAATAAAAATAGCGAAAAATCTGAAAATATTTTGTTTTTAGTATTTTCTTTTTTGTCTGTTTTTGTTTTATGGTTTTCATGATAAAGTGTTGACTACGTGGAAGAAAATATTATTTTTTGTTAAGTATTATTTGAATTTTTGTGTGAAAACCCAATGTTATTTGTTAACAAAAAAAAAATCTTGTTTTTGTTTTTTTTAACACTACAGGCAATTTTCTTCCGTTTCCCTGGTGAAAAATTACAGTTTCGTATTTTATTAGCAAACAAAAAAAAAAAGAAAAAGAGGAAAAGTTAGCAAAGGAAGAGTTGGATAGGACCATATTGCTTTCAACTCATACAAGTTGAGGAGACTGCATTGCAACACTTAAAGCCACCTTCATCTGAATGTTAATAATAATGAAGATGTGTGTGTGTGATACTAACTCGTCAGAAAGGATAATTAACAGCAATGTCAGCGATGGCGTATTAATAGCATCACGCGTACCATCAATTTAGTGTTTTTGACAAGGACTTTTAATTAAACTAAATATGAAATGCCGTCATTTCGGGAGGACTATGATATATTTACACACACACATATATATATATATATATATATATATATATATATACATATATATATATACACACACACACACACACAGAGACTCACGCAGAGCATAAAACATTTGGTGGACAAAATGAGACAAAGAAGGAGTGGTATAAAAATGTCTTTCTGAGGCGGCGTCGGAGAAACAAACAACGGTGAGTTCAAGGACCGCAGAAATTATTAGGACAAAACAGAGCTCGCTTGCCATATCTGTTTGACTTTTTCTCCACTAGTTTTTGGTTACCAAATACTTGTTTTTAAATTACTTTTTTTTTACCTGCACTTCACCTGCCGTCCCTGCATACCGGGTTCAAAACCGAAACGAGCGTGCCACGCCAACATCGCACTTTATTATTAATAAACTTTATTACACTTTTCTTTTTTGAATTCGACAGTGTTTGTCACCTTCTTTATCAAGGTGCTAGCACTCGCAACTTTCTTTGGCCCCATGGTCACAATCAAAAAAAGTACAGAGACTGAATCACCAACTCCTGGGATTTATTTCGGAACCAAAAACTGGGCCAAAATATTGCAATAATTTTTTGTGTTTTCGAAAACCGAATCGTATGAAAACGGGTCGTCCAAAAACCGAGGTATTACGACCAGTGTTGGGTTAGTTACTGAAAACCAGTAACTAGTTACAGTTACTAGTTACTTTATTTCAAAAGTAACTCAGTTACTAACTCAGTTACTTACACCAAAAAGTAATGCGTTACTGTGAAAAGTAACTGTTTCGTTACTTATATATATTTTTTATTTTTTTTATTTTTTTAAGGCCCTCTTTAATGCTCTTTTAGCCTTCATTTCAGTACTGTTATTGCACTGGAGAATAATACAATCTGTTGATCAACTTGACATGCATTTGCATCACTGAACTCTGCTAAGCAATGTGGTCTACATACAAATTGACAAAACTATTTTAAATAGCTGCAACATAACATACATAAGTAACAAACAGCATAATAACAACATAGCTGTGAACCAAGGAAGGCACACACTGCATACACAAAGCCTAACCAGGCGTTTTTCTCTCTCAAGGAATTCTGAAATAAAATCATGTCTGAAGCCCAGAACACTACACATTTCCCCAGTTTTAGTTTAGAGATAAGGAAAAATTGGCCTAGCCCACGAGGATCCCTCTTTATGTTTGTGAACTTTGTAGTCTATACATTTAGAGTGATGTGATAATCAAACAATCTAGAAGTCTAGAATGAAAGAGCAACAGTATATAACAGAATTGACAGAGTGCGTGTACCTTCAGTGCGCAGTGCCTCGTTAAAATCCAGCCGCTGTTGCTTAGGAGGTGAAGTATGTCTCTCTTTACTGGCTTCGTCGAAGCATGTTGCTTTTGTAGCTGTTTCAGGAGATTTGAATTGCTAGGATATGATCTTTGATCCAAGACACAACTTACATTTAACTAAAATGTTCTTTTCTTTGTGGTCGACAAAAGAAAAGTAGTGAGAATATTTCCATGTTAAGAAACTCGGCTTCGGGCTTCGCCATGTCTTGTTAGTAAACACAGACACGCCCCCTCCCACACACACACATACAGCTTGTCGCCTCTTCCGCAGCGCTCCAATAAAACACACTCAGATATTCTCAGTTTCTAGCCGATACTACATGAAAAATAACGTAAAATAACGCAGTAACGCATCATGTAGTAACGGTAACTGAGTTACTGAATATAAAAATAACGCGTTAGATTACTATTTACCGCCGAAAGTAACGACGTTATAGCAACGCGTTACGACGGCACTGATTAGGACGGCCTTTTACGATAAAGTATCCACAAAGTTGTGCGTCCAAACGACGCACGTCCGCTTCTAAAGCTCGGGAAAAGGAAACCAAACAGCGGCCGTCAGTGATGTCATCAGCAAACCAAGGTGTGTAATTGCGTCCGTCCGCCCGCTTACGCGAACGCCATGCTTTGTTTCACCTGACGTGCAATTATTTTTCCCATTAAAAACGCACACTTTGCCTTAATTCTTCCCAGTGAAATTTCCATCGGGAGGCCATTTGCTCTGGTGGAGAAAGTTTGCGTCAGTGCCGGGGCGAGTCATTTGCGCGAGGCAGGTGATGCATTATGTTCAAGTGTCACCGTGCAAAGGAGGGGGACGGGGGGGTTAAATTAATAGCTTTCTGCCATAAGCATTCTCTGATAAATATGATTGCATACATTACATACTTGCATACATCATGTTGCTCTTGATCTGCTGTCTGCGCCGCACGCCAGACGCCGGCGCGCTCGCTGGCAAAAGTCAAATTAATTTGCTGGGAGTCTTTCAGGTCTCATTAGCGTTTCTGTTCTGCACGCTTGAGCATTGAAAAATGTGACTTTTTTGGACGCATTTGAGCTCTTTAGCGTTTTTCAATACCTCTGTTTTTATGGCATTTAGTTGGTCGTGTTGTCTTTTCCCAAAATATGTCTTTCTTCGGGCCTCCCATTGGCTGAAAAGGCCTTGGGGGTTCAACACAAACATGACTAATGTGCTCATCAATGGCTTTTTTCTGTGTGTTTCCAGCGTCATTAACTTATCAATAACGCCGTTTGACGACCGTAAGGAAACCCCCGAATGGAGGCGAGGAGCTAAATGGAACGTGGCCTGGCGGTGTCGGTCGCTGAACATGGCCGCCCTCGTGGCGGCGGGGTGCCGTTTAATGGTGTGGACATGAAGTTACCTGTGTCTTAATCCCGTAATGGACGCCTCCGCCCCCCTTCTTGGAGAACAGCTGCATCATGGGGCGTGACCTTCATCTCTCCATGGCCACGCCATTAGGTACACCTGCCAACAAAAAAACCGCAATGCTGTATCACAAATTCTGCCTTTTGAGGAATAATAATGAACACTCTAAGTCAGGGGTGTCAAACGTACGGATCAGGTTTTAACCGGCCCGCAGGATGAGTTTGCTAAGTATAAAAATTTACCTGAAATGTTTAAATGAAAGAAACAGCTGTTCCAAATGTGTCCACTAGATGTCGCAATAGCAATTATTTGTATCTTTGTAGATGATGCTACATATGTACAAAATAAACCACATGATGTTACTACGTCAGTCGAGGAACATGAGCAAACTACATTAAAAATATTCTGTAATTTGATTTTGATATATATATATATATATATATATATATATATATATATATATATATATACACACACACACACACACACACACAGGTAAAAGCCAGTAAATTAGAATATTTTGAAAAACTTGATTTATTTCAGTAATTGCATTCAAAAGGTGTAACTTGTACATTATATTTATTCATTGCACACAGACTGATGCATTCAAATGTTTATTTCATTTAATTTTGATGATTTGAAGTGGCAACAAATGAAAATCCAAAATTCCGTGTGTCACAAAATTAGAATATTACTTAAGGCTAATACAAAAAAGGGATTTTTAGAAATGTTGGCCAACTGAAAAGTATGAAAATGAAAAATATGAGCATGTACAATACTCAATACTTGGTTGGAGCTCCTTTTGCCTCAATTACTGCGTTAATGCGGCGTGGCATGGAGTCGATGAGTTTCTGGCACTGCTCAGGTGTTATGAGAGCCCAGGTTGCTCTGATAGTGGCCTTCAACTCTTCTGCGTTTTTGGGTCTGGCATTCTGCATCTTCCTTTTCACAATACCCCACAGATTTTCTATGGGGCTAAGGTCAGGGGAGTTGGCGGGCCAATTTAGAACAGAAATACCATGGTCCGTAAACCAGGCACGGGTAGATTTTGTGCTGTGTGCAGGCGCCAAGTCCTGTTGGAACTTGAAATCTCCATCTCCATAGAGCAGGTCAGCAGCAGGAAGCATGAAGTGCTCTAAAACTTGCTGGTAGACGGCTGCGTTGACCCTGGATCTCAGGAAACAGAGTGGACCGACACCAGCAGATGACATGGCACCCCAAACCATCACCCAACCATGCAAATTTTGCATTTCCTTTGGAAATCGAGGTCCCAGAGTCTGGGGGAAGACAGGAGAGGCACAGGATCCACGTTGCCTGAAGTCTAGTGTAAAGTTTCCACCATCAGTGATGGTTTGGGGTGCCATGTCATCTGCTGGTGTCGGTCCACTCTGTTTCCTGAGATCCAGGGTCAACGCAGCAGTCTACCAGCAAGTTTTAGAGCACTTAATGCTTCCTGCTGCTGACCTGCTCTATGGAGATGGAGATTTCAAGTTCCAACAGGACTTGGCGCCTGCACACAGCGCAAAATCTACCCGTGCCTGGTTTACGGACCATGGTATTTCTGTTCTAAATTGGCCCGCCAACTCCCCTGACCTTAGCCCCATAGAAAATCTGTGGGGTATTGTGAAAAGGAAGATGCAGAATGCCAGACCCAAAAACGCAGAAGAGTTGAAGGCCACTATCAGAGCAACCTGGGCTCTCATAACACCTGAGCAGTGCCAGAAACTCATCGACTCCATGCCACGCCGCATTAACGCAGTAATTGAGGCAAAAGGAGCTCCAACCAAGTATTGAGTATTGTACATGCTCATATTTTTCATTTTCATACTTTTCAGTTGGCCAACATTTCTAAAAATCCCTTTTTTGTATTAGCCTTAAGTAATATTCTAATTTTGTGACACACGGAATTTTGGATTTCCATTTGTTGCCACTTCAAATCATCAAAATTAAATGAAATAAACATTTGAATGCATCAGTCTGTGTGCAATGAATAAATATAATGTACAAGTTACACCTTTTGAATGCAATTACTGAAATAAATCAAGTTTTTCAAAATATTCTAATTTACTGGCTTTTACCTGTATATATATATATATTTTTTTATCTTGATGGATTGAAAATGAACACCAATGAGTTGACTGATGAACATCATCACATCATTTATTCATAAAATATAAATAACAAGGATAGAATACTATTAACCGCATCTCTAGTTGTTAGTTGTTCTAAAAAAACAACAACTAACAACTAGAGATGTCCGATAATATCTCTAGTTGTTAGTTGTTTTAAATGCTTTAAAATGTAATATCGGAAATAATCGGTATCGTTTTTTTTAATTTATTTTTTATTTTTTTATTAAATCAACATAAAAAACAAAAGATACACTTACAATTAGTGCACCAACCCAAAAAAAACCTCCCTCCCCCATTTATACTAATTCAAACAAAAGGGTTGTTTCTTTCTGTTATTAATATTGTGGTTCCTACATTATATATCAATATATATCAATACAGTCTGCAAGGGATACAGTCCGTAAGCACACATGATTGTGCGTGCTGCTGGTCCACTAATAGTACTAACCTTTAACAGTTAATTCTACTCATTTTCATTCATTACTAGTTTCTATGTAACTGTTTTTATATTGTTTTACTTTCTATTTTATTCAAGAAAATGTTATTAATTTATTTATCTTATTTTATTTTATAGTTTTTTTTAAAAATGGACCTTATCTTCACCATACCTGGTTGTCCAAATTAGGCATAATATTGTGTTAATTCCACGACTGTATATATCAGTATCGGTTGATATCGGTTTCGGTAATTAAGAGTTGGACAATATCGGAATATCGGTATCGGTAATTAAGAGTTGGACAATATCGGAATATCGGATATCGGCAAAAAAGCCATTATTGGACATTCCTACTAACAACATTATGATTTGTACATTTGTTCTTGTTCTATTTTTAAACAAAGAAAACAATCTGAAGTTGTCTTTATATTTAAGTTATCGTGCCGTGATTTTACCAGTCCGGCCCGCTTGGGAGTAGATTTTTCTCCATGTAGCCCCCGATCTAAAGTGAGTTTGGCAGCTCTTTTGAATCTTTTCACTGAATTGTGTTAATTCATATATTTGAATGTGCTTCGATGGCTGTAGTGTCCTTGTCCACAAACGGGGTGTTGTAGGACTGCAAGTTTATCACTTCAACCATTGATTTCTTGTTCATTATTCCCACGTGGTAGTAGTAGTGTGTGTATGAGTGTGTAATGTTTGCTTATATATTTTATTTATTTTATTGTGGTGCTGGTTGTTGCTTTCATTAATAAAAATACATTTAGAATAGAATAGAAAGTACTTTATTGATCCCTGGGGGAAATTCAGCACCACAGTTTGCTCACAACAATAAACACTTAGGTATTTTTTACATGTGAATAATATAAATACAGTCTATTATACAGCATTAATCAATGCGGATAATATAAATACAGTCTATTATACAGCATTATTCACATGTGAATAATATAAATACAGTCTATTATACAGCTTAATTCACATGTGAATTATATAAATACAGTCTATTATACAGCTTAATTCACATGTGAATAATATAAATACAGTCTATTATACAGCATTAGTCACATGTGAATAATATAAATACAGTCTATTATACAGCATTATTCACATGTGAATGATATAAATACAGTATATTATACAGCATAATTCACATGTAATTAATATAAATACAGTCTATTATACAGCATAATTCACATGTGAATAATATAAATACAGTCGATTATACAGCATTATTCACATGTGAATAATATAAATACAGTCTATTATACAGCATTATTCAATGCGAATAATATAAATACAGTCTATTATACAGCATTATTCACATGTGAATAATATAAATACAGTCTATTATACAGCATAATTCACATGTGAATAATATAAATACAGTCTATTATACAGCATAATTCACATGTGAATAATATAAATACAGTCTATTATACAGCATAATTCACATGTGATTAATATAAATACAGTCTATCATATAACATTAGTCACATGTGAATAATATAAATACAGTCTATTATACAACATTAGTCACATGTGAATAATATAAATACAGTCTATTATACAGCATAATTCACATGTGAATAATATAAATACAGTCTATTATACAGCATAATTCACATGTGAATAATATAAATACAGTCGATTATACAGCATTATTCACATGTGAATAATATAAATAGAGTCTATTATACAGCATTATTCAATGCGAATAATATAAATACAGTCTATTATACAGCATAATTCACATGTGATTAATATAAATACAGTCTATCATATAACATTAGTCACATGTGAATAATATAAATACAGTCTATTATACAGCATAATTCACATGTGAATAATATAAATACAGTCTATTATACAGCATAATTCACATGTGAATAATATAAATACAGTCTATTATACAGCATAATTCACATGTGAATAATATAAATACAGTCTATTATACAGCATTATTCAATGCGAATAATATAAATACAGTCTATTATACAGCATAGTTCACATGTGATTAATATAAATACAGTCTATTATACAACATTAGTCACATGTGAATAATATAAATACAGTCTATTATACAGCATAATTCACATGTGAATAATATAAATAGTCTATTATACAGCATTATTCACATGTGAATAATATAAATACAGTCTATTATACAGCATAATTCACATGTGAATAATATAAATACAGTCTATTATACAGCATTATTCACATGTGCATAATATAAATACAGTCTATTATACAGCATAATTCACATGTGAATAATATAAATACAGTCTATTATACAGCATAATTCACATGTGATTAATATAAATACAGTCTATTATACAACATTAGTCACATGTGAATAATATAAATACAGTCTATTATACAGCATAATTCACATGTGAATAATATAAATACAGTCGATTATACAGCATAATTCACATGTGAATAATATAAATACAGTCTATTATACAGCATAATTCACATGTGATTAATATAAATACAGTCTATTATACAACATTAGTCACATGTGAATAATATAAATACAGTCTATTATACAACATTAGTCACATGTGAATAATATAAATACTGTCTATTATACAGCATTATTCACATGTGAATAATATAAATACAGTCTATTATACAGCATAATTCACATGTGAATAATATACATTTCTAGCATTGAACTTGCAGTCTTGTTGATATAAAACCACGTCAAAAGTAGCGTGCCAGGTTACGTCAAACATCGATTGTAACGTACATAAAAATAATGAATGAGAATACTTGCTACTAAAGTAATGGTGTTAGTATTGGTGTTAACGTATAAAACTGTTATTCTGAACTTTTCTCCAGATTTAGCTCTCAAGCTGGCTTCCTCACCAAGCAGTACAGATCTTGATCAGGTTTCATCGCCCACAAAAAGAGCGATGCAGCTTGGATGAAGTCGCTCAGCGTCTGCGACCAGCCATTTATCAAGTCCACCCTAACCTCCGAGAGACTGGCGAGTACTCGACACGTCTGCTGCTGCTCGGCGAGTGGGGAGGGGGGGTGCAATATGTCCATTTTAGGCCTCTGGTGAGCTTGGCGAAAAAGTGCTGATGTGTCCACTGCTGCTAAGTTTGATGGATTTGTTGTTCCACCCCTCCCGCAACAAAACAAAAGGCCATCATTAATTCCTTTGTGCTGCGCGGGACTTTATGGTAGAGCAAAATGAGACGGGGGTACAGATGGGGTCACCCGGATCATTCTGCTCTCTAGGCATGCATGGATGATCCTGCACAGTGGCGCTGATTAGACGATGATTTAACTGCTCGTTGTCGCTTTCCCAGGGACTGGCGCCGTCTTTTTGATATTTACAACTTCCACCCTCCAATGTTGGCCACGCTTTTTGGGACCGAGCGCCATTACTGAGCGTCATCAGCGTTACGAGGACTGCGGTGTGCGCCCGAGTGCAACCGGTCAGCTCGCCATGCTAACGAGCTCGTCTGAATGCACTCAGCCCAATGCAAACATGGCATTTATTTCATTGGAGGGAAGGAGGAAGGATGGAAGGAGAGAAGAAACAGAAGGTAAGGAACCAAAGAAGGAAAGAAGGAAAACAAGAAGAATGAAAGAAAAAAATGTAATGAAGAAAGAGGGACAATAAAGGGAAAAGGAAGGACGAAAAAAAGCAAAGAAGAAAACAACAAAAGAAGGAAAAAATGAAAAAGGAATGAAAGGAAAGAAGGAAGAAAGAAAGGAAGGTAGAAAGGAAAGAAGGAAGGACGAAAGAAAGGAAAGAAAAAAGCAACAAAAGAAAGAAGAAATGAAAAAAGGAATGAAAGGAAAGAAGGAAAGAAGAAAAGAAGGAAGGAAAGACAAATGGAAAGAAGGAAGGTAGAAAGGAAAGAAAGAAAGAAGGAAGAAACAAGAAAGAAGGGATTAAAAAGCAAGGAATAAAAAGAAAGAAAGAAGGAAGGAGGAAAGGAATGATAGGAGGAAAGAGGGAACAAAGGACGGATGGAAGGAGAGAAGAAAGGAAGGAAAACAAGAATAAAATAAATAATTTAATGAAGAAAGAGAGACAAGAAGGGAAAAAGTAAGGACGAAAGAAAGGAAAGAAGAAAGCAACAAAGAAGGAAAAAATGAAAAATTAATTAAAGGAAAGAAGGGAGGAAGAAAATAATGGAAGAAAGGAAGGAAAGAAGGAAGGACAAAAGAAAGGAAAGAAAAAAGCAACAAAAGAAAGAAGAAATGAAAAAAGGAATGAAAGAAAAGAAGGAAAGAAGAAAAGAAGGAAGGAAGGACAAATGGAAAGAAGGAAGGTAGAAAGGAAAGAAAGAAAGAAGGAAGAAACACACAAAAGAAAGAATTGAAAAGCAAGGAATGAAAAGAAAGAAAGAAGGAAGGAGGAAAGGAATGATAGGAGGAAAGAGGGAACAAAGGACGGATGGAAGGAGAGAAGAAAGGAAGGAAAACAAGAATAAAATAAATAATTTAATGAAGAAAGAGAGACAAGAAGGGAAAAGGGAAGGACGAAAGAAAGGAAAGAAGAAAGCAACAAAGAAGGAAAAAATGAAAAATTAATTAAAGGAAAGAAAGGAAGAAAAAAAGAATGGAAGAAAGGAAGGAAAGAAGGACAAAGGGAAGGAGGAAAGGTAGAAAGGAAAGCAGGAAGGACAAAAGAAAGGAAAGAAGAAAGCAACAAAAGAAAGAAGAAATGAAAAAAAGAAAGAAGGAAAGAAGAAAAGAAGGAAGGAAGGGCAAATGGAAAGAAGGAAGGTAGAAAGTAAAAAAAGAAGGAAGAAACAAAAGAAAGAAGGAATTAAAAAGCAAGGAATAAAAAGAAAGAAAGAAGGAAGGAGGAAAGGAATGATAGGAGGAAGGAGGTGACAAAGGGCGAATGAAAGAGAAGAAAGGAAGAAAAAAAGAATAAAATAAATAATTTAATGAAGAAAGAGAGACAAGAAGGGAAAAAGGAAGGATGAAAGAAATAAAAGAAGAAAACAAAAAGGAAGAAATGAAAAACATAATGCAACGAAAGAATGAAAGAAGAAAGGAAAGAAGACAAGAATGAAAGAAAAGAAGGAAGACAAGGACAAAAGGAAGGAAGGAAGGAAGATAGAAAGGAAAGAATGAAGGAAGAAACAAAAGAAAGAAGGAATTAAAAAGCAAGGAATAAAAATAAATAATGTTGGAAGGAAGAAAGGAAGGATAGGAGGAAGGAAGGAACAAAGAAAGGATGGAAGGAGAGAAGAAAGGAAGGAAGGAACCAAAGAAGGAAGGAAAACAAGAATGAAAGAAACAATTGAATGAAGGAAGAGAGACAAGAAGGGAAAAAGGAAGGACGGAGGAAAGGAAAGAATAAAGCAACAAAAGAAGGAAGAAGTAAAAAAGGAATGAAAGGAAAGAAGAAAGGAAGAAAGACAAGAAGAAGAAAAAGAAAGGAAAGAAGGACAAAGGAAGGAATGAAGGTAAAAAGGAAAGAAGGACGGAAGAAACAAATGAATGAAGGAATTAAAAAGCAAGGAATACAAATTAAAGGAAGGAATAAGAGGAGGAAAGAAAGGATGGAAGGAGAGAAGGAAGGAAGGAACTAAAGGAAGGAAGGAAGGAAGGACAGGAGGAAACAAAGGAAGCAGTGAAGGAGAGAATAAAGGAAGGAAGAAACCAAAGAAGGAAGGAAAACAAGAACAATGAAAGAAAGAATTGAATGAAGAAAGAAAGACAAGAAGGGGAAAAGGAAGGACAAAAGAAAGGAAAGAAGAAAGCAACAAAAGAAGAAAGAAATGAAAAAAGGAATAAAAGCAAAGAAGGAAAGAAGAAAGGAAGGAAGACAAGAAGGAAGGAAGAAAGGAAGGAAGGAAGGGAGAAAGGAAAGAAGGAAGGAAGAAACAAAGAAAGAATGACTTAAAAGTAAGGACTAAAAGAAAGAAGAAAGGAAGGAAGGAAGGAATGTAAGGAAGGAAATGAAAAAGGAAAGAAGACAAGAAGGAAGGAATGAAGTAGGAAGGGAGAATTGAAAGAAGCAAGGAAGGAGAAACCATGGAATGAAGGAAGGAATGACATTAATAAAGAAGGGAAAAAAAAATAGAAGGAAAGATAGGAAGGAAGGAAAACAATAAGGGAATAAGGAAGGAACAAAGAAAGGAAGAAGGCTTAAAAAGGAAGGAAGTAAAAAGTAAGAAAGAAGGAAATTAGAAAGAAAGAAAATAAATAAGGATGGAAGGAATAAAGGAAGAAAAACACAAGGAACGAAAAATTACGAAAGAAGGACGGAAAAGAAGGCAGGAATGAAATCGGGAAGGAAGGAAAAATGGGAAGAATGGAAGAATGAACAAAGGAAGGAAGGAACAAAGAAGGTGGGTAGAAAAGAAGTACGGAACGAAGACAAGAAAGGAGGAAGGAAAGAGTTAGAGAAGAAAGGAAGGGGAAACCAAGCAAATAAGTAAAAAGGAAGGAAGGAATTAAATTAAGGAAGCAATGAAGAAAGGAAGGAAGGATTGATAGAAAAAGGAAAGAAAGACAAGAAGGGAAGAAGGAACGAAGGAAAGATTGAAAAAAGGAAAAAGTAAGGAAAGAAGGAAATTAGAAAGAAAGGAAAGAAGGTACAAAGAAAAATTAAAGAAGGGTGGAAGGAAGTATACAAAACCAAGAATAAAAGAAAAGAAGGAAAATAGCAATGAAGGAAGGACGGGAAAATGATTGAAGGAGGAAATTAAGTTAGGAAGGAAGGAAGAAGTAAAGAAGGAATGAAGGAAGAAGGATAGGAAGGAAGAGTGTAAGGTAGAGTATTTAACCTTCAGCAGTGATGAGGTCATAGAAGATTCCAACTTGTGCATCTCAGATTAGTTCCAAGCCCAAGGGCACTAAGGCAGCACAAAACGACAACACGTTCGCACCAAGGACTGATGTACAATAATATATCAGTTTGTCTTTTCCCATCATGCATCTCCACAAGCAGCATTCTCTGCTGTAGACTTTCTTTATTCATCTTCTGAAGAGTTTCAAATAAAATATCCTTGTTTTAATACAAACACAAACGTCCACTACAGAGGACGCTGGGCTCTCTGGACTGAGACGCTTACTTACGCTTGTGTCACAAAAATGTTGAAAAATATTTCAAGATCAACCTTGGTGGCGCTTCATGCTGTGTGAGTACATGAATCACATCATACGCCACGTGTGGGTGAGGCCCACGCCCACTCCCCCTCCAGGGAGTGGGCGATCAAGACAAATACTCCCAAGTCATGGCGCCCTGAGATGGAAAACAAATTGAGATGGTAGCGGGTGGGGCTGCAAGGGTTACGTGTGTGTGTGTGTGTGTGTGTGTGTGTGTGTGTGTGTGTGTGTGTGTTCTTTTTCTACCCTTCTTGAGACATCAACAAGGAAAAGTACTTTCCATATGAGGACCGGTGAACACCCCAAGAAGTTGTAGTACCTTTACCTGAGTGATGCTAAAAACGGCATAGCACTAAACCACCTTGCTCCCAATGCCAACCACACTGGTTTAAATGTAACTCACCACCACCACGCGTCATTGTATAGATTTTCAATGTAAAGTGTGTGGAAACAATTTTGAAATAACACTATACAAATTAAACTTCGTAACATGAGGCAAGGAAGTAACACTCCATTCATCCATCCATCCATCTTCTTCCGCTTATCGGAGGTCGGGTTGCGAAGGCAGCAGCCCTAAGCAGGGAAGCCCAGACTTCCCTCTCTCCAGCCACTTCGTCCAGCTCCTCCCAGGGGATCCCGAGGTGTTCCCAGGCCAGACGGGAGACATAGTCTTCCCAACGTGTCCTGGGTCTTTCCCGTGGCCTCCTACCGGTCGGACGTGCCCTAAACACCTCCCTAGGGAGGCGTTCTGTTGGCATCTTGACCAGATGCCTGAACTACCTCATCTGGCTCCTCTCGATGTGGAGGAGCAGCGGCTTTACTTTGAGCTCATCCGGGATGGCAGAGCTTCTCACTCTATCTCTAAGAGAGAGCTCTGCCACCCGGCAGAAGAAATCGCGTGTACCCGGGATCTTGTCTTTTTGGTCATAACCCAAAGCTCAGGATGGGAACGTAGATCGACCGGTAAATGGAGAGATTTGCCTTCCAACTCACCTCCTTCTTCACCACAACAGATCGATACAGCATCCGCATTACTGAAGACGACGCACCAATCCGCCTGTTGATCTCACGATCCACTCTTACCTCACTCGTGAACAAGACTCCAAGGTACTGGAACTCCTCCACTTGGGGCAGGTTATCCTCCCCAACCCGGAGATGGCACTCCACCATGGACTCGGACTTGGAGGTGCTGATTCTCATCCAAGTTGCTTCACACTTGGCTGTGAACCGATGCAGTGAGAGCTGAAGATCCTGGCCAGATGAAGCCATCAGGACAACATCATCTGCAAAAAGCAGAGACCTAATCCTGCAGCCACCAAACCGGATCCCCTCAACGACTGCGCCTAGAAATTCTGTCCATAAAAGTTATGAACAGAATCGGTGACAAAGGGCAGCCTTGGCGGAGTCCAACCCTCACTGGAAATGGATCCGACTTACTGCTGGCAATGCGGACCAAGCTCTGACACTGATCATACAGGAAGCGGACCGCCACAATCAGACAGTCCGATACCCTATACTCTCTGAGCACTCCCCACAGGACTTCCCGATGGACACGGTCGAATGCCTTCTCCAAGTCCACAAAACACATGTAGACTGGTTGGGCAAACTCCCACGCACCCTCAAGGACCCTGCCGAGAGTATAGAGCCGGTCCACAGTTCCACGACCAGGACAAAAACCACACTGTCCCTCCTGAATCCGAGGTTCGACTATCCGGCATAGCCTCCTCTCCAGTACACCTGAATAGACCTTACCGGGAAGGCTGAGGAGTGTGATCCCACAATAGTTGGAACACACCCTCCGGTTCCCCTTCTTAAAGAGAGGAACCACCACCCTGGTCTGCCAATCCAGAGGTACCGCCCCCGATGTCCACGCGATGTTGCAGAGTCTTGTCAACCAAGCCCCACAGCATTCAGAGTCTTAAAGAACTCCGGGCGGATCTCATCCATCCACGGGGCCTTGCCACCGAGGAGCTTTTTAACTACCTCAACAACCTCATCCCCAGAAATAGGAGAGCCCACTACAGATTTTCCAGGCAATGAGTTGGTGGGATTGAGAAGGTCTTCGAAGTATTCCCTCCACCGATCCAACATCCGCAGTCGAGGTCAGCAGAACAACATCCTCACTGCTTCCCATTCCTGAGGCGGCGGATTGTGGTCCAGAATCGCTTCAAAGTCGTTTTCCATGGCTTCCCCGAACTCCTCCCATGTCCGAGTTTTTGCCTTCGCGACCGCTGAAGCCGCACACCGCTTGGCCTGTCGGTACCTGTCCAAAAGTATGAGCCAAAAGAACCCGATAGTTAAAGATAAAGTGACACTTTTACAGCCAAATACCTCAAATTCATATTACATGGTACTTGACACATGCTAACTGTTAATATGCTAATTTTTCAGCTGTATGCCTCAGAGTCATATAGCTTGATGAGTCAGGGCCTGCACTGAGTCATGCGTGAACCCAGAGTTACATGGAGGTCGAGGGCCCGATCATCAATTATTTTTATTATCAGTTTGACTTATTGGAGTGCTGATAATAATAATAATAATAATAATATTACACTTGGCTACACACAAATATTTGTCAATATTGACCAGCAGCTCAAGTGCCTTCCTTTTGTTTCTCATCATGAGCAAAGTTATTGTTTCCATGTTATTAATGAAACAGATTCGGTTGGGAGGCGGTAATTCTTTCCATTTGTTATGTTTGGACAACTCATTAACATTATCATTTATTATCATTAGGCTGGGAATTTCTGAGCTTTCTTCTCTTCACTTTGCATGAAATGTGAACCTGCTGATGCATTAGATTAATATTCTCCCCATGGCCTCAGCTAACAAAAGGTTTTTTAACGTATACCCCATGAAACCATATTAAATATGATAAAAATACGCTTGGTCTTCACTGGACATCAGAACTCGAACGAGTATTATTTAGAAATTAATTTGTCTGAAAAATACAATCTACTCTACTGTAAAATAATTCTAACAGTTTTTTTTGTTTTAGAGTCAAATAACAAATGCAAAAAATTCATATTTCTCGCCCAGTCTGGTGGAAAAGATAAAGCCAATCCGCTAATTACAAAGGTAACTTTTTTTTCCTGCAAAAAAAAAAAAAAAAAAAGATTAATTAGCAAGTCAAAACAAGAAAATGATCTATGAAGTATAAATCATTGTCGTGGAAACTTACTGAGACATTTACATTTTCTGACTTCTTAATTAAGTTCTTGGAAGCCTTCAACAACATGACAACAAAAAGATGGGCGATTAATAACTTTTCAGGTGAAAGGTTTTTGGTGGAAAAACCTGCCAGCTAAAGACTTGCGAGAGGTTTATCTTTACCTGAATATTCCCGTATATAAAACCCATTCAACCATCATTTGTTATGTTAAAAGTAATACAAATAAATGTGGCACAATTCCTTAGTTTCATCTTTAAACAATGCAGGGCTGTTGTATTAAATTGCTTTATACAGTTTACCAGACCGGTGTTAGTTCTTAACTGGCCAACATATAATTAACTACTTACTGGTAGTTTCACAAATTAGATCGAAAAAATAAAAATATACATATAAAAATGTATAAAGTTATTTGCTAAGACTTTAAGCTAGCAAGTGTTAGCCTAGAAAACAGTCAAATCTAAATATTAGTGAGATAAATGCATTTTCTAACCAGTTGTGCTGACTCATGCTAACATGCTAATATTTACAGCTTGAAGGGCAGCAAAAGGAGAAAAGTTCTCTCTCTTTCATATATATATACACACACACACATATACACACACACACACACACACATATATATACATATATATATATATATATATATATATAATTTTTTTTTTTTTTAATTATTATTATTATATTTTTTTTAACTACAATAAAAATAACAGATATACCGGTACATATAAAATACATAGATACAACTCTATATTAAGGCCTTAATTCAGCCATTGTTACCTAATAAGACATTTATATCTAAGTATTAGTGCGATAAATACATTTTTAAAAACCAATTGTGCAAACATGCTAACAGTTTATAGCTTAAAAGGGGAGCAGAAAAATAATATTTTATTTTAGCTAGTTGAACATTGATATATTATGACAATAATACCCACCCAAAGTATAATAAAGACTGAAAAACAAAAAGTAAAATTGGTCTATTGTTGATATATTCAGTTAAATACAACTAAAGCAATTCAAATTGTTTTTATTTTAAATGGACTCCAGTTGTAGAGGTATTCATTCAACAGTGTTTATTATTGTTGTGTTAATGTTTATTTCTACTTGAATATTAATGTAAATAAATTAAATGTATATGTAATTAAAACACACAAAGCCACCATTTGTTTGTAAGATATGGCACATTTAACTTGCTGGAGCTTCAAATTATGCAGCGCTGTATTGTTTTTCTTTGTACAGTTTTTGTTCGACCCACTGTTAGTTCTTATTTGGCCAACCTATAATTGGTCTAACTACAATAAAAATAACAAATATACAGGTACATATAAAATACAGAGATACAACTTTATATTAAGGCCTTAATTCAGCCATTGTTACCTAATAAGACATTTATATCTAAGTATTAGTGCGATAAATACATTGTTTAAACCAATTGTGCTAACATGCTAACAGTTTATAGCTTAAAAGGGGAGCAGAAAAATAATGTTTTATTTCAGCTAGTTGAACATAAATATATTATGACAATAATACCCACCCAAAAGACTGAAAAACAAAAAGTAAAATTGGTCTATTGTTGATACATTCAGTTAAATATAACTAAAGCAATTCAAATTGTTTTTATTTTAAATGGACTCCAGTTTTAGAGGTATTCATTTAACAATGTTTATTATTGTTGTGTTAATGTTTATTTCTACTTGAATATTAATGTAAATAAATTAAATGTATATGTAATTAAAACACACAAAGCCACCATTTGTTTGTAAGATATGGCACATTTAACTTGCTGGAGCTTCAAATTATGCAGCACTGTATTGTTTTTCTTTGTACAGTTTTTGTTCGACTCACCGTTAGTTCTTATTTGGCCAACCTATAATTGGTCTAACTACAATAAAAATAACAAATATACAGGTACATATAAAATACAGAGATACAACTTTATATTAAGGCCTTAATTCAGCCATTGTTACCTAATAATACATTTATATCTAAGTATTAGTGCGATAAATACATTGTTTAAACCAATTGTGCTAACAGTTTATAGCTTAAAAGGGGAGCAGAAAAATAATGTTTTATTTCAGCTAGTTGAACATAAATATATTATGACAATAATACCCACCCAAAAGACTGAAAAACAAAAAGTAAAATTGGTCTATTGTTGATACATTCAGTTAAATATAACTAAAGCAATTCAAATTCTGTTTTTATTTTAAATGGACTCCAGTTTTAGAGGTATTCATTCAACAGTGTTTATTATTGTTGTATTAATGTTTATTTCTACTTGAATAGACCCACTGTTAGTTCTTATTTGGCCAACCTATAATTTGTCTAACGACAACATACTTGCCAACCCTCCCGAATTTTCCAGGAGACTCCCGAAATTCATCGCCTTTCTCGAAAACCTCCCGGGACACATATTCTCCCGAAAATCTCCCGATTTTCAGCCGGAGCTGGAGGCCACGCCCCCTCCAGCTCCATGCGGACCTGAGTGAGGACAGCCTTTTTTCACGATGGGAGGACAACAGGGTGACAAGAACTAAATCATCCAGACTAGAGATAAATTATATTATTATGTTTATCTTACCTAAAAATAAATATATTTATTAATGAAAAAAAAAACCCGAAATACATTTTTACTATATTTTGCTAAAAACATCAAAATTAAATGTATTTTTATTTGTATTTTTTCTGACTCCTTATTACATCCAGCCATAGAATTATACATTAAAATAAACATATTTGAAATAATTTATTTTAAATTATCATAATAATTCATTTAAAATGACCATATTTAATTATTAAAATAATTGCTTGTTTATCAACAACTTTAGCATTTTATTCATTACATTTTGAAGCTCTCAGAAGCCAAGTTATGTTATATTCCTTAATATTTATTTATGCAAGTTTGAAGTATCAATTATCTAAACACAGTTTTGTTTGCATATTTTCAGGATATATATATATATATGTAGGTATGTATGAAATACTAGACTTGGTGAATTCTAGCTGCCAATATACTCCTCCCCTCTTAACCACGCCCCGCCCCACCCCTGACCACCCCCCCCCCACCTCCCGAAATCGGAGGTCTCAAGGTTGGCAAGTATGAACTACAATAAAAATAACAAATATACCGGTACATATAAAAAAACCAGAAAAATTATAGTTTATTTCAGCTAGTTAAACATATGACAATAATACCCACCCAAAGAATAGTAAAGACTATATACTTTAATAAATAAACACTGAAAAACAAAAAGTAAAATTGGTCTATTGTTGATACATTCAGTTAAATATAACTAAAGCAATTCAAATGCTGTATTTATTTGAAATGGTCTCCAGTTGTAGAGGTATTGATTTAACAATGTTTATTATTGTTGTGGAACTGCACTGCCTAAAAGCGACGGGAGTAACGCTTCAACTATTTTGACCCTCTCCAGCACCCATCCATCTTCTCCTCTGAATATTCAAACGTGACAAACAGACAAACGACGAGGCGAACATCGGCTTTAAAAAACACCCCCCCATTTCCCCCCCTCCAAGACGCCTTCTTCCCATTGATATTTGGGTAATTGATTATCCCTTTTTTTTTTTTTGCGAGCCACGTTGTCAAAAGCGCGCCACCTAAATCCTATTTTGGCGGCCATCTGGGCTCGGGCAAATTGCTCCCCGGAGAGCGGAGTTTATAGAAAGTAATTATTTCGAAGTCGTTTACCTTTAGAGGTGCTCAGCGCTGACCTGCTTCACTGTTAAAACCGCCGATGACGGACGGCCGCAAAATGCCATTTGACTTATTTCGGGGCCATTTTTCACGTAAACTTGCTTTTTGTTGATGCAGATGAAGCTGACTGACGGACTGCCGAGGCACTTCGTCAAATTGATTATCCAGTCAACTAATTCCCAGTCTATGTTTAGCTAAAGTATGATAGACTCATTGTATCCCGTGGGGGCCGTTCTCATTTGTGTGTCTGTCTGCCGAGTATTTATGTGAGCCACGCTGCAGCCCATCAACAAAAGTGGGCCAGCAGTGCAATATTGAGCAATCTGGGGCACTTTGAGAGGTGCATTGTGGGGGACGCCGTCCGAAAAGGAAGCCGACTTTGCTCCGGAGCTCAATATTAATCGCAGTCTGATGCTCGTGTAAATCGTAGGAAATTAAGAAGAACCAATGAGGACTTTTTTTTATGCTGATGCTGTACTGTCTATTATGTTGTATAAAATACATTTATATTGCAGTATTCTTTCGTCGAAAAACAAAAACGGACGACGAAAAGTGTGAAATCATGCGTAAAATTGCAAAAACATTAATAGCCCCGTTTTCCTGTGAGCGTGTCATTATTATTCAATTCATATTTGCAGGTTTAAATGAACATAATGGGGAAAAAATGCAGAACTTTGTCATTTTCTATTAGTGTTTTATTCATCAATAAATAAACATTAGCAGGCTCTCGGTAGTTGTTTTTTTTCATTTCGGGCGGGGGTGAAAATGACAAGTGGGGCGTGAGAGGCAAAGTGTTTTATACATAGATAAATAAACATAGTCGGGTTCGCTGTAGTTTTTGGGGGGTTTTCTTTTATTTCGGTGGGGGTGAAAATAATTACTGTCCCCTAAGGGGGGCGTGAGAGGCAGAGGGCACTTACAGCATTAATGGTTTTATTTAGAGATGTTCGATAATATCGGAAATTATCAGTATCGGGTTTTTATTTTTAATTTATTTTTTATTTTTATTAAATCAACATAAAAAACACAAGATACACTTACAATTAGTGCACCAACCCAAAAAAACCTTCCCTCCCCCATTTACACTCATTCACACAAAAGGGTTTATTAATATTCTGGTTCCTACATTATATATCAATATATATCAATACAGTCTGCAAGGGATACAGTCCATAAGCACACATGATTGTGGTCCACTAATAGTACTAACCTTTAACAGTTGATTTGACTCATTTTCATTCATTACTAGTTTCTATGTAACTGTTTTTATATTGTTTTACTTTCTTTTTTTAATTCAAGAAAATGCTTTTAATTTATCTTATTTTATTTTATTTATATTTAAAAAAAGGACCTTATCTTCACCATACCTGGTTGTCCAAATTAGGCATAATAATGTATATATCAGTATCGGTTGATATCGATATCGGTAATTAAAGAGTTGGACAATATCGGAATATCGGATATCGGCAAAAAGCCATTATCGGACATCCCTAGTTTTATTCATAAGTAAATTACATTTCAAGTTCCGAGATTTTTATTTTATTTTTTCCAATTTCAGGAGGGGCGTGAAAATTGTTAATTAAAAAAAAAAATACTGTTCCGTGGGGGGGACGTGAGAGGCAGAAGGGACTTTCAGTATTAGTGTTTTCTACATAAATTAATAAACATTCTCTGTAGTTTTTTGGGGTTTTTACTTTTATCCCCTGTGTTACATGGCCTTTCCTTTTAACAACACTCAGTAAACGTTTGGGATCTGAGGAGACACATTTTTGAAGCATTTCAGATGGAATTCTTTCCCATTCTTGCTTGATGTACAGCTTAAATTGTGCAACAGTCCGGGGTCTCCGTTGTGGTATTTTATGCTTCATATTGCGCCACACATTTTCAATGAGAGACAGGGCTGGACTACAGGCTGGCCAGTCTAGTACCCGCACTATTTTACTACGAAGCCACGCTGTTGTAACACGTGCAGAATGTGACTTGGCATTGTCTTGCTGAAACAACGTGATGATGACGTGTATGCACCTTTCAGCATTAATGGTGCCTTCACAGAGGTGTCAGTTACCCATGTCTTGGGCACTAATACACCCCCATACCATCACACATGCTGGCTTTTCCACTTTTCGCCTATAACAGTCCGGATGGTTCTTTTCTTCTTTGGTCCGGAGGACACAAAGTCCACAATTTCCAAAAAACAATTTGAAATGTGGATTCGTCAGACCACAGAACACTTTTCCACTTTGCATCAGTCCATTTTAGATGAGCTCAAGCCCAGCGAAGCCGGCAGCGTCTCTGGGTGTTGTTGATAAATGGCTTTGGCTTTGCATAGTAGAGTTTTAACTTGCACTTACAGATGTAGCGACCAACTGTCATCACTGACAGGGGTTTTCTGAAGTGTTCCTAAGCCCATGTGGTGATATCCTTTACACACTGATGTCCCTTTTTCATGCAGTACTGCCTGAGGGATTGAAGGTCAAGGGCATTCAATGTTACGTGCAGTGATTTCTCCAGATTCTCTGAACCCTTTGATGATATTACCGACCGTAGATGGTGAAATCCCTAAATTCCTTGCAATAGCTGGTTGAGAAATGTTGTTTTTAAACTGTTGGACAATTTGCTCACGCATTTGTTGACAAAGTGGTGACCCTCGCCCCATCCTTGTTTGTGAATGACTGAGCATTTCATGGAATCTGCTTTTATACCCAATCATGGCACCCACCTGTTCCCAATTAGCCTGTTCACCTGTGGTATGTTCCAAATAAGTGTTTGATGAGCATTCCTCAACTTTCTCAGTCTTGTTTGCTACTCGTGCCAGCTTTTTTGAAACATGTTGCAGGCATCGAATTCCAAATGAGCTAATATTTGCAAAAAAAAATAACAAAGTTTTACAGTTTGAACGTTAAGTATCTCGTCTTTGCAGTCTATTCAATTGAATATAGGTTGAAAAGGATTTGCAAATCATTGTATTCTGTTTTTATTTACACAATGTGCTAACTTCACTGGTTTTGGGTTTTGTAGTCAAACTAGTTTTTTCCCCTCTATCCTCTTGTTGTGGGGCAGACTGGCTCGTACATGCACATGCATCCTCCGCTGTTGCCATTTATACTACAAAAGTAGCATTTAGTTTGAACTTATATCGGTCAGTAGATTCGCTATGGAAGCGCGAAAAACTACAACATGCATGCCGGGGAGAAGACGCAGTCCAAGTGGAGGCACGTAAATAAAACTGCCCTGAAGAGACGGTCTGAAATCAGCCTGAAGATGATTTGTAAACATTTTGACCAAAGAACCACCATTACCGTACATGTTATGTAGACCAGTGTTTTTCAACCACTAGTGTGCCGTGAGATACAGTCTGGTGTGCCGTGGGAGATTATATCATTTCACCTATTTAGATTAAAAATATTTTTTGCAAACCAGTAATTATAGTCTGCAAATGATGTGTTGTTGTTGAGTGTCGGTGCTGTCTAGAGCTCGGCAGAGTAACCGTGTAATACTCTTCCATATCAGTAGGTGGCAGCCGGTAGCTAATTGATGTATCTAATGCTTAAACCAAAAATAAACAAAAGGTGAGTGCCCCTAAGAAAAGGCATTGAAGCTTAGGGAAGGCTATGCAGAACGAAACTAAAACTGAACCGGCTACAAAATAAACAAAAACAGAATGCTGGACGACAGCAAAGACTTACTGTGGAGCAAAGACGGCGTCCACAAAGTACATCCGAACATGACATGACAATCAACAATGTCCCCACAAAGAAGGATACAAACAACGGAAATATTCTTGATTGTTAAAACAAAGCAGATGCGAGAAATATCGCTCAAAGGAAGACATGAAACTGATACCGGAAAATACCAAAAAAAAAGATAAAAAAACAACCAAAATAGGAGCACAAGACAAGAACTAAAACCATACTTGCCAACCTTGAGACCTCCGATTTCGGGAGGTGGGGGGCGTGGTCGGGGTGGGGCGGGGGCGTGGTTGGGGGCGGGGCTAAGAGGGGAGGAGTATATTTACAGCTAGAATTCACCAAGTCAAGTATTTCATATATATATATATATATATATATATATATATATATATATATATAAAAGAAATACTTGACTTTCAGTGAATTCTAGCTGTATATATATTTATTTTATTATTTATATATATATATATATATATATATATATATATATATATATATATATATATATATATATATATATATATATATAAATAAGAGAAATACTTGAATTTCAGTGTTCATTTATTTACACATATACACACACATAACACTCATCTACTCATTGTTGAGTTAAGGGTTGAATTGTCCATCCTTGTTCTATTCTCTGTCACTATTTTTCTAACCATGCTGAACACCCTTTCGCAGGTACCCAGAAAGGTTTCGAGTACCACCAAAAAAACTGAATCTCTGAAGACAGTATAAAAATCTGTGTTAAAGGTGTACAAATACTGTTTGTATAATAAGCATGTTATTTTTTTACAAATGAGGGTTAAGAGTTCAGTACTAAAAAAAAAAAAAAAAGAATGTGGCTTAAGTACAGTTTTTTAATTGAGCTGCTGCATTTTTTGGTTGGGTTGTTCATTTATTTTGAGTAACTTCTATACATTTCTAAAAGGGGAATAATGTAATAGAGTGATCTATGTTTGTCTGTTGCCATCTCCTGGTGAATGTTGGCTATAGCGTACTGGGGTTACTTTTTGGTTGGCCAACGATTTACGTGGGGTTGCGCACCTGACGTCACTCAGGTCCGCATGGAGCTGGAGGGGGCGTGGCTTCCAGCTCCGCCTGAATTTCGGGAGATTTTCGGGAGAAAATTTGTCCCGGGAGGCTTTCGGGAGAGGCGCTGAATTTCGGGAGTGTCCCGGAAAATCCGGGAGGGTTGGCAAGTCTGACTAAAACACTACACACAGGAAAACAGCAAAAAACTCAAAACAAGTCACGGCGTGATGTGACAGGTGGTGACAGTACACCTACTTTGAGACAAGAGCTATAGTGATGCATGCTTGGTTATGGTTTAAATTCATATCAAACGACTTTTTACTGTCAACTCAGTTTAGTTTTTTAATGATTTCTGCTCTTCGTGTGCCTCTGGATTTTTTCAACGCAAAAAATGTGCCTTGGCTCGAAAAAGGTTGAAAAACACTGATGTTTTATCAATAGTAGCCTCTCTTCTGGAATAGTTCCAGTAGAGTTTAAACATGCAGTGGTACGACCTCTACTTAAAAAACCCAGCCTCGACCCCTCTCTCCTCTCTAACTTCAGACCTATCTCTAATCTTCCATACATTTCCAAAATATTAGAGAAGGGTGTCTACAGTCAGTTGTTGCCCTTCTTAGAGGATAATGGTATCACTGAGCTGTTCCAGTCCAGTTTTAAAGCCCTCCACAGCACAGAGTCAGCGCTTCTAAAAGTTTTTAACGATATCCTCCTGTCCACTGATTCTGGTAAATATGTTGTCCTGGTGCTTTTAGATCTGTCTGCTGCGTTCCACACAGTCGACCACGCCACCTTAATCACTCGTCTTGAGAACTGTGTGGGCATTAAGGGCGCCGCCCTCAACTGGTTCCGGTCGTACCTAACCGACAGGAGTTTTTGTGTAAAAGTAGACAGTTTTATGTCGTCCACAGCTCCTTTACCACATGGGGTCCCCCAGGGCTCAATCCTTGCCCCAATTTTATTTGCGCTTTACCTTCTCCCCCTTGGTTCTATTTTTAGGAAGTACAGTATTGCATTTCATTTTTATGCCGATGATTGCCAGATTTATTTTCCCATGACACAAAATAACACGGTTCAACGTCTTATTGACTGCCTGCACGACATCAAAGTCTGGCTTTCAGCTAACTTCCTGAGCCTAAATGAAGATAAAACAGAAGTTATGTTGTTCGGTCCAAGTCGCTCTCCCTCCCCCAACGTTGACCTCGGCACTCTGACCCCGTATCTCAGCGACTCTGTCACAAACCTGGGGGTAAAGTTTGACTCAGATTTTAAATTCGAAAAACAAATCAGCAGCGTCGTTCAAAAAAGCTTTTATCAATTACGCCAAATAGCGAAAGTGAAACCGCTTCTATCAAGACATGATCTTGAGAAATTAATCCACGCCTTTATCTCGACTCATCTTGATTACTGTAATGCCCTGTATGTTGGCATTAGCCAGGCCTCCCTCGCCCGCCTGCAGCTCGTGCAGAACTCTGCTGCTCGTCTGCTAACACAGACCCGCAGACGTGAGCACATCACCCCTATTTTAGCGTCCCTTCACTGGCTCCCTGTGCGTTACCGAATACATTTTAAACTCCTTTTATTTGTTTTTAAATGTCTAAACAACCTCGCGCCAACCTATCTCTCCGACCTCCTTCAGCCTTACTGCCCCACCCGATCCTTAAGATCAGCCGATCAGCTGCTGTTGACGGTCCCTGACACAAGGCTGAAGCTTAGAGGTGACAGAGCTTTCGCCGTTGCTGCTCCCAAGCTCTGGAACGACCTACCCCTGAGTGTTAGACAAGCCTCCTCTCTTCCTGTTTTTAAATCTCTCTTAAAAACATACTTTTATTCCATGGCTTTTAACACTGAGTGATATCCATCCTGCAATGGCGCCCCATAATACACCTGCTGTGATCCTGTTTTTATGTTTTTATGTTTTTATTAATTCTATTTTAATTATTTATTTTTTATCATGTTCTGTTTGTGTTGTGTTGTGTTTGCTCGGTACTCGTTTTATCTTTTAACCTGCTCATTGTACAGCACTTTGGCTACCCCTGTGGTCAATTTTAAATGTGCTCTATAAATAAAGTTGATTTGATTTGATTTGATTTGATGTAGACCACGAGGAAGTGTTTCTAGAAAAAGAAAAATCATAACATGACGTCTTTAAAACGTTCAGTATGTACAGTTTGACTACGGTCTATTGTTTGTTTGGAAACAAATAGAAGGTTCCACAGGAACCAATGAGGCACTGCAGGGAATTGCATGTCGTCCCTCTAAATGAGAGCCGCTGCCCCTATTAAAGAAAGGTTAACAGTCATTTGCGAGGACTGGAGCTGATTTTAATGTCTTTGCCAAGGCAGCACTCGGAGGCTTTAGATATTTTAATTTTGACCAAGATTTTATGTTCATTCTCGGGCCCTGCAGGCGCAAAGCGACGACATTTGGAATAATTGTTGTTCCAGGGAGGGAGGGGGGGGTACAAAACTGTAGAGAAGATTTGAGTAAATGACTGTGTCAGCTTCTATTTTACACGCCAGAGGCGGCACTCGGAGACGACCATTAGAGAGAGCGCCGCAATAAAGACGAGAGCGCGCGTAGCCATTGTGGGAAAAAGTTGGCGCGTAATGCGACGAGTTATCATCAAAGTGCTCCCCGCGGAGGCCACGCGCCGCACACCGGAGGGGGGGTCGGGGGGGGGGCACCAACGCGCCAGGAGAGGAGAACCAATTACGCAGTGGGAGGGGCCATGAATAGGTTGCTGTAGATCACTCCTTATGGAGATGTGCGTGCCATTAAGGCAAAGTGCTAACCCTTACATGGAAGGCCGCGCAGTAAAAGGCGACGAGCGTGGAGAAACACCAGCAAAAGTTCTAAACAAGAACGAGGGGAGTGGCGAATTTTATCGACCGGCAGCGAGGAACCTGTTTGAAGACGCTGTCATATTCAAAACAAACAAGCTGAACTTTACGATATACCGTATTTTCCGCACTATAAGGCGCACCGGATTATTAGCCGCACCTTCAATGAATGGCATATTTCAAAACTTTGTCCACCTATAAGCCGCCCCGGACTATAAGCCGCGCCTACGCTGCGCTAAAGGGAATGTCAAAAAAACAGTCAGATAGGTCAGTCAAACTTTAATAATATATTAAAAACCAGCGTTCTAACAACTCTGTCCCAAAATGTACGCAAATGTGCAATCACAAACATAGTAAAATTCAAAATAGTGCAGAGCAATAGCAACATAATGTTGCTCGAACATTAATGTCACAACACACAAAATAAACATAGCGCTCACTTTCTGAAGTTATTCTTCATTCGTAAATCCTTCGAATTCTTCGTCTTCGGTGTCCGAATTGAAAAGTTGGGCAAATGTGGGATCCAAAATGGCCGGTTCCGTCTCGTCGAAGTCATCGGAGTCAGTGTCACTGTTGTCCAGCAGTTCTGTGAATCCTGCCTTCCGGAAAGCTCGGACCACAGTTGTGACCGAAATATCTGCCCAGGCATTTACGATCCACTGGCAGATGTTGGCGTATGTCGTCCGGCGCTGTCTCCCTGTCTTAGTGAAGGTGTGTTCGCCTTCGGTCATCCATTGTTCCCACGCCGTTCGCAGTCGTGATTTGAATGCCCTGTTGACACCAATATCCAGCGGTTGGAGTTCTTTGGTTAATCCACCCGGAATGACGGCGAGTGTTGTATTTGTGTGCTTCACTTGTTTTTTGACACCATCTGTGATGGAGTCGTATATCAACATGGACGGAGCTGTGTGAAAAAAGCCACCCGGCCTCTTCGCGTAAACTTCCCTTAACCACTTGCTCATCTTTTCTTCATCCATCCATCCCTTCGAGTTAGCTTTTATGATGACGCCGGCTGGAAAGGTCTCTTTTGGCAAGGTCTTCCTTTTGAATATCACCATGGGTGGAAGTTTCAGGCCATTAGCATGGCAAGCTAGAACCACAGTGAAGGACGACTTCTCATTCCCTGTGGTGCGAATATTCACCGTACGTGCTCCCGTTGTATCCACAGTATCCACAGTGCGGTTCACAGGAATATCAGTTGCTGTGAAATAGTAATCCGTGTGAGGATGGAGAGATTGCGTCTTTTCATGAACCGGATCCTTGTCGCTTAGTAGGAGCCATTTTGTGGTCTTTACAGATGTAAACAGGAAATGAAACGTACGGGAATATCCGCGCGCTTTTTCTTCTTCTACGCGGGCGGGTGGTTGCTTACAGTAGAAGAAGAAGCGCTTCCTGTTCTATGGGGGCGGGTGCTTACCTTGGCGGTTGCTTGCGTAGAAGAAGAAGCGCTTCCTGTTCTACCGGGAAAAAAGATGGCGGCTGTTTACCGTAGTTACGAGACCGAAACTTTATGAAAATGAATCTTAATATTTATCCATATATAAAGCGCACCGGGTTAAAAGCCGCACTGTCAGCTTTTGAGTAAATTTGTGGTTTTTAGGTGCGGCTAATGGTGCGGAAAATACGGTAATTGTTATTGTTCTATAATCACGTCTACACACGTGAAAACATGGCCACCACTTTACACTTCCCAAATACTGGTGATGGACGCGGGGGGGGGGGTTGTATTCACAAATTATTATTTTTTATCAGGCTCTCAGTTTTGTTTTGGTTTTCATTTCTGTTTTTATTTACAATTTACACGACGTGCCAACTTCACTGGTTTTGGGTTCTGTACCACATAACTCTGCCTGTCCAATACAAAAACAACGGTTATAATTGTGGTTGTAGTTTAGAATCCATTGATTACATTAAAAGGAACAAAATATTAGGAAGCGCTCCCAGCAGTGACGTGCCAACATGGAAAGAAAGAAAAATGTAAATAGAAATAAAATGTATTAAATTGTTATATGTATCCAGTGATTATACTATAAAGTTATTTTCCATTTAACTTCACCGGTTTTAGATTATTTTTATTCAAAATTGTGGAATTTTCACATTTGCCGTTCAAATACCGAGAAGAGACGGTGCGGTGAGTCACCCAACTGCGCCCAAGACCCAACCTCCAAGCTGATGATTTTAGGTTGACCTGAAGAA
>NC_084586.2:1150000-1195000 GCF_033978685.3 Nerophis lumbriciformis
TAATCTTTGTGGCCGCTGAGCGTATCAATATGTCTATAATTTACCATAATCTTATTAACAGGCTAGTTTCTGCACAATTAAATTTCACTTTTAATCCCCTTTTTTTTTGTTTTAAAAGCCACCCCAGCTGACCTCCCCAAGTGCATGCTGGGGGATATCGTCGCGCGGAGTGGCTAAAAAGACAATAAATATGTACAAAAGTCATAATCCGCAGGAAGAGACACTTTTTTGGGTTGTTAAATCCCTACAGTCACTCAAACGGGGGAGGGGGGGCTTTTTAAATCCGGGATTAAAAGTGCTAGGAGGCAAACAATGAACAGGAAGTGGCGGCCGCATTAATTAGACGGCGTGGCGAAAAAGGGCGGCGGCGGCGACAAGGAGGGGTTGAGTGTGTTTGTAGAAGCTGCCAAACAAACGGCGCGGGTCCCTGCGGGGTGGAGATTATTACGGGCTCTGTGTCTGTCAAACATGGGGACCCACTTTTAAGGGGGGGGTACCCTCCGCGGTAACTGCGGCCTCGCTGAAGAATGTCTGTAATCCCGTGCCCCCCCCCCCCTTTGAAAAGCAAAGAGGGGAGTTTTTTTGTGTGGGGGCGGGGTCCCCTTTCTTCAGTCCCCCAGCCTTATGAGAGGTGGGGCCCCATTGTGCAAAAATGACAATTGCACTTTTCTGATCTTTTGTGCTGGGCTGTTGACGGTGCTTATTGACTAAGCGCTTGGACATGGAAAGGATATGACCCCCACCACCTTTACCCCTCCGGCACCCCCTCTTGTGTTGAAGGGGGGCCTGGGGGGGCTGTATTAACAAGGGAGGAAGCAGGTCTGAGGTTTACATGCAGAATTAGACTTAAAGGGGCTTAGAGGGGCGCTTTAAGGCGGGGGGCTTTACCGAGCGAAAGTTAGGAAGAAGAAGAATTATTTCCTTCATCTTCTTCTTCTTCTTCTTCTTCTTCCACAGCAGATGCTGGCGGCAGATGGCGGCCAAATCAGCCGAAAATGGGCAAAGGAGAAATGAGAGAGGTGCGGGGAAGATGATCGAACGGAGATTAAAAAGTACCACATGACGGAAAAAAGAAGGGGAGACCTTAGTTTTATACAACATATAAAAAAATCTAACAAAAATTAGGTTTTTATCATCTTAAGAATATAGCCAGAGTTCGCCCAATTCTCTCTCAGGGCAACACGGAGATGCTAATGCATGCTTTTATTACAAATCGTATAGATTATTGTAAGGCCCTGCTTTCTGGTCTTCCTAAAAAGGTGATTATACCTTTGAAATTACTCCAAAATTCAGCGGCACGTGTCCTGACGAAGACCAGAAGGCGGGCTCACATTACACCAGTTTTAAAATCTCTGCATTGGCTCCCCGTGTGTTTAAGAATCAATTTTTAACGTTCTTCTTGTAGTTTATAAATGTTTTTATGGTATTGGGCCTTCTTATCTTTCAGATAGCTCCTAACTAGATGAGGCAATTCCTGAAGGAATTGCGTGTGAACGCTCCAATGCTGAAGTTGAACTGAAATGCTGATAGAATGTAGTATGAACGTAAGAATAGTTTGAATGTTGAAGAGTTTGAATTTCCAGGAAAACTGTAATTTGGCTTGGAACTTGGGAAAGTGTTAGTTCAGTGGTTCTTAACCTGGGTTCGATCGAACCCTAGGGGTTCGGTATCAATATATATCAATACAGTCTGCAAGGGATACAGTCCGTGAGCACACATGATTGTGTCCACTAATAGTACTAACCTTTAACAGTTAATTTTACTAATTTTCATTAATTACTAGTTTCAATGTAACTGTTTTTATATTGTTTTAGTTTCTTTTTTATTCAAGAAAATGTTTTTAATTTATTTATTTTATTAAATTTTTTTTAAAGTACCTTATCTTCACCATACCTGGTTGTCCAAATTAGGCATAATAATGTGTTAATTCCACGACTGCATATATCGGTTGATATCGGTATCGGTAATTAAAGTGTTGGACAATATCGGAATATCGGCAAAAAGCCATTATCGGACATCCCTATTAAGAACCACTGTGTTAGTTTGAATGTTCAGGATGAGTGGAATGGGTTAATGCTTAAATGGTTTCAAAAGGTTAAAAAAATGTGGGATTTGAGCAACTTGGAAAACTGTCTCATTAATTTCAATAGGGAATTACTGGAAATTTGGGAATTTTGGGACAAGTGTGATTTAAAAAAAATGATTAGGAGCATGAATGTCCTGAATGAGCTGAGTTGGTTGGTATTGGAATTGTTTAAATCGGTCAAGAAATGTTGAAGTAGTAAATGGTATTAGGGAATTTCGGGAAAATCTGGAATTTTTTAGAAAATGGTAAAAAACCTGAAAGGTCTGAAAGAGTTGGAATGGTTGGTGCTGGAATTTGTCAAATCGGTCGAGAAATGTTGAGGTAGTAACATGTTAAATTGAGAAATGGTATTACGGAATTCCTGGAATTTCGTAAAAACTGGGAATTTTTCCAGTTTAAAAAATAACTTTGTTTGTTGTCCTGACTAAGAGAAATGTTTTTACGGTGAAACGGTTGAAATGCGTGGAAAAATGTGGAAGGAGTAGTCGCCAGAAAAAAGGTTGGAAATAGGGCTTTAGAAAACCAGGAATTCTGGAAAATCCTGGAATATTTTTGAACTTTGGAAAAAAAGTAATTTGAATTTCCAGAATGGTGGACGAATGTGTTGAAGGTGGAATGATTTGAATACGTTGAAAAATGTGGAAATGGTGGAAGTTTGAAAAATGGCCAATTCATTTTAAATGGGAAAAATGTCCCGGAAAACCTGGAATTCTGGGAAATCTGGGAATTTTTGCAATTTTTCAAAAGAAAACCCGAGATTCCCAAGTAGGCTGAACAGTTTGAAGTTGAAATGGTTTGAATGGGGTGAAAAATGTGGAAGGTAGAGCGCGCCCAAATCTGGAGACGAAGAAGAAGTTGAAATATGTGTGAATGCTCTGGAGCGTTCACACAATGATTCCCAAAGTCAGGACACAAAGTCAAGGGGATGGCATCTTCCCACCATTATGGCCCACGTCTATGGAACAGCTTGCCGGAGGACCTCAGGTCTGCGGAGAGCGTTCATGTTTTCAAGAGCAGGCTTAAACACACCTTTTTGATTTGGCTTTTACCTGATATTATTTATTTTAACTTGTATTTTATTCTTTATCTCTACTCATGGTTCTTATTATTTTACAAGTTTTAAATTGTTTATTTTCCGATGTTCCTCAGATGAGCCATCTGCCTCAGGGGTTATCGGCTGTGCTACTGGGGGCACTTTTGTGTCAGCGTCCTGGTGGCTATGGTCTAATGAGGTCCTGGTGCAGTGGCTCCTGTGATAGTGTTTACTCACATGTGTCCTCTGTACTCAGCCATGCAATCATTGGTCTATATAGCTGCATATTTGTGTATGTTGTGTTGTTTTTATTTTTTATTGCTTGATTGAAACTTGTATTAGTAGATTGCACAGTTCAGTACATATTCCGTTCAACTGACCACTAAATGGTAACACCCGAAGAAGTTTTTCAACTTGTTTAAGTCGGGGTCCACGTTAATCAATTCATGGTACAAATAAGTACTATCAGCATAATACAGTCATCACACAAGTTAATCATCAGAGTATATACATTGAACTATTTACATTATTTACAATCCGGGGGGTGGGGGGGGGGGGATTTAGGTTTGGTTGATATCAGCACTTCAGTCATCAACAATTGCATCATCTGAGAAATGGACATTGAAACAGTGTAGGTCTGACTTGGTAGGATATGTACAGTGAGCAGTGTACATGGTGAGCTCAGAAAGCATAAGAACAAGTATATACAGTTTGATTATTTACAATCCGGGGAGGTGGGATGTGGTGGGGGGAGGGTGTTAGTCTAGGGTTGTAGTTGTCTGGAGGTGTTCTTTTAGTGCGGTTTTGAAGGAGGATAGAGATGCACTTTCTTTTACACCTGTTGGGAGTGCATTCCATATTGATGTGGCGTAGAAGGAGAATGAGTTAAGACCTTTGTTAGATCGGAATCTGGGTTTAACGTGGTTAGTGGAGCTCCCCCTGGTGTTGTGGTTATGGCGGTCATTTACTTTAAGGAAGTAGTTTGATATGTAGTATCTGTGTCCGTACGTACGTATGTGATAATGGGGGATACCGGGGTATTTTGATTGATTGATTTATTGATTGATTTGATTGATTGAAACGGTCTCACCTGCGTCACGAGGTGGTTTCCCATTATGTACGTGAAGCTACGATATGAATTATTCGTAATAAATGACTGGTTCTGAAGACGCTTTGCTGCAATGTTAGTTGACTTAAAGCCACGCAGAAAAGATGTGTTAATCTATTGCGATGACAAACAAAAAAGGCACTAGACTTTGCGTTTCTATCCAATTAGCTCGCTACCCCGGTTGGTACGCTAACCTTAAAAACAGTTAATATGGTAAATATAGCATTTTTATTCGACCAGCTAGCTGGCCTCGTTAGTACACTAATCTTATACTTAGACTTAGACAAACTTTATTGATCCACAAGGGAAATTGTTCCACACAGTAGCTCAGTTACAAAGGACGGAAAGTGTAAGGATAATAATAATAATAATAACTGGGATTTATATAGCGCTTTTCTAAGTACCCAAAGTCGCTTTACATGTAGAACCCATCAATCATTCACACCTGGTGGTGGTAAGCTACTTTCATAGCCACAGCTGCCCTGGGGTGAAAGTGTAAGGATGAAAAGGATAATGCAGGTATAAAGTAGACTAAAAATGTACCATAGTAGCAATATAAAATATAACATATGTGTAATATTAACATATTATATATACACAGTATATAATATATATACTGATATATTATATTACTATATTATATTTGTATTTATTTTATACAAGCACAACCAGCAGTATATTAATATTACAAACAACTGGTATTTTAAATATAGCATGTTTATCTAATTAGCTACCTAGCCTTGTCGGTACACTAATCTTAGCAGTGCTAAATATTTTAAATATGATGTTAATCCAACCAAATACCGTATTTTTCGGACTATAAGTCGCACCGACCGAAAATGCATAATAAAGAAGGAAAAAAACATATACTGTATAAGTCTCACTGGAGTATAAGTCGCATTTTTGGGGGAAATGTATTTGATAAAAGCCAACACCAAGAATAGACATTTGAAAGGCAATTTAAAATAAATAAAGAATAGTGAACAACAGGCTGAATAAGTGTACGTTATATGAGGCATAAATAACCAACTGGTATGTTAACGTAACATATTATGGTAAGAATCATTCAAATAACTATAACATATAGAACATGGCAGGGCCCCGGGGGTGGATGAGATCCACCCGGAGTTCCTTAAGGCTCTGGATGCTGTGGGGCTGTCTTGGTTGACAAGACTCTGCAGCATCGTGTGGACATCGGGGGCGGTACCTCTGGATTGGCAGACCGGGGTGGTGGTTCCTCTCTTTAAAAAGGGGAACAGGAAGGTGTGTTCTAACTATCGTGGGATCACACTCCTCAGCCTTCCCGGTAAGGTCTATTCAGGTGTACTGGAGAGGAGGCTACGCCGGATAGTCGAACCTCGGATTCAGGAGGAACAGTGTGGTTTTCGTCCTGGTCGTGGAACTGTGGACCGGCTCTATACTCTCGGCAGGGTCCTTGAGGGTGCATGGGAGTTTGCCCAACCAGTCTACATGTGCTTTGTGGACTTGGAGAAGGCATTCGACCGTGTCCCTCGGGAAGTCTTGTGGGGAGTGCTCAGAGAGTATGGGGTATCGGACTGTCTGATTGTGGCGGTCCGCTCCCTGTATGATCAGTGTCAGAGCTTGGTCCGCATTGCCGGCAGTAAGTCGGACACGTTTCCGGTGAGGGTTGGACTCCGCCAAGGCTGCCCTTTGTCACCGATTCTGTTCATAACTTTTATGGACAGAATTTGTAGGCGCAGTCAAGGCGTTGAGGGGATCCGGTTTGGTGGCTGCAGGATTAGGTCTCTGCTTTTTGCAGATGATGTGGTCCTGATGGCTTCATCTGGCCAGGATCTTCAGCTCGCAGCCGAGTGTGAAGCGACTGGGATGAGAATCAGCACCTCCAAGTCCGAGTCCATGGTTCTCGCCCGGAAAAGGGTGGAGTGCCATCTCCGGGTTGGGGAGGAGACCCTGCCCCAAGTGGAGGAGTTCAAGTACCTCGGAGTCTTGTTCATGAGTGAGGGAAGAGTGGATCGTGAGATCGACAGGCGGATCGGTGCGGCATCTTCAGTAATGCGGACGCTGTATCGATCCGTTGTGGTGAAGAAGGAGCTGAGCCGGAAGGCAAAGCTCTCAATTTACCGGTCGATCTACGTTCCCATCCTCACCTATGGTCATGAGCTTTGGGTTATGACCGAAAGGACAAGATCACGGGTACAAGCGGCCGAAATGAGTTTCCTCCGCCGGGTGGCGGGGCTCTCCCTTAGAGATAGGGTGAGAAGCTCTGTCATCCGGGGGGAGCTCAAAGTAAAGCCGCTGCTCCTCCACATGGAGAGGAGCCAGATGAGGTGGTTCGGGCATCTGGTCAGGATGCCACCCGATCGCCTCCCTTGGGAGGTGTTTAGGGCACGTCCGACCGGTAGGAGACCCGGGGAAGACCCAGGACACGTTGGGAAGACTATCTCTCCCGGCTGGCCTGGGAACGCCTCGGGATCCCCCGGGAAGAGCTGGACGAAGTGGCTGGGGAGAGGGAAGTCTGGGCTTCCCTACTTAGGCTGCTGCCCCCGCGACCCGACCTCGGATAAGGGGAAGAAGATGGATGGATGGATGGATATAGAACATGCTATAAGTTTACCAAACAATCGCTAAAACCCATGAAATCTTATACGTCTAGTCTCTTATGGGAATGAGCTAAATAATATTATTTGATATTTTACGGTAATGTGTTAATAATTTCACACATAAGTCGCTCCTGAGTATAAGTCGCACCCCCGGCCAAACTATGAAAAAAACTGCGACTTATAGTCTGAAAAATACGGTAGGTGGCTTTGTGTTATTGGAGGTTTTTTTTTTAGTCTAAATACATATTAAAAATATAAAAATAAATTTAAAAAACTTCTCACATTGTCATTATAGGGTATTGTGTGTAGAATTTTGAAGACATTTTTTTTAATTTTTTTAATTTTATTTTTTTTCCCATTTTGAAATAAAGCTATAACATACTGTATGACTTTATTGTAAGTGGCTAAATGTATTAACCTTCCATGATTCTTAGTGTTTGGTCTTTATTGAAAACTTTAGCATTGGAGTGAGTTAGTGAATTGAAGTGATTTATATTTATATAGCGCTTTTGTCTAGTGACTCAAAGCGCTTTTGCATAGTGAAACCCAATATCTAAGTTACATTTAAACCAGTCTGGGTGGCACTGGGAGCAGGTGGGTAAAGCGTCTGACCCAAGGACACAACGGCAGTGACTAGGATGGGCGGAAGTGGGGATGGAACCTGCAACCATCAAGTCGCTGGCACGGCCACTCTAACACTCTGCTAGCTAAAAGCCATTTCATTATGGAACAAATGGAAGTAAATAAGAATATTCCTTACAGTAATTGAGAGAAAACAGGGCAAGAATTGAGCATGTTTTTTTTTTTTGGCTACATTTGACTGTACTCTATTAGGAGGTGGCACAGGCCGCTTTAGCAGCAAAGTAGACATAATAGCGGAACATTATAGCGGCCAGTTTCACTTCTTTTCCAATTCCGGCCCAAATTGAAAAGTGCGTGTATGGAATGACAGCGGCGTTAGTAGGATATATATTCCATTTTTAGCTGCTAACACGTTTAAAGACGCTTTCTTTCTTCCAACTGCACAAAAGGCTGTTCAACATCCAAGCCCCCCCCCTTACCCCCTTTATATAAAGATAAATGATATTATGGTAAATCCCACTTAATGGCAAATGTTTAATTTTCCTCACATGGCCATCCTCTGGCTGCAGTGGAAGGAGCTAATTAGGAAAAAAAAAAAAAGAAAAAAAAAGAAATCCTGCTCATTTTCAGGGATAATGGAAGAGAAATGTTGCAGATTAATGGCACTATTTATCTTTTTTAAATTTCTATCTCTCCCCAGTGATGGCGGCCATCCCCCAGGAGAATATTCATAAAAATTACTTTTTTTTTTCTGTGCACTATTTTGTATGATGCATGCATCTTTGTCATTGAATATTCCTGCATTCTAATTGGACAGCAAAAAAAAAATATTGAAAACACAGAAAGGAGACGAGGCCTCCAGCCATGTGTTTCCATTAGGGGCCCCGGAGCCGTCCAGGGGTTTGTTCGCTCTATTATTTTCCATTTCAGTCTTTTATCTTGATTTAACGGGTAGGTTTCCTGAATATTCCCCTCCTCCTTCCGCCGCCGCCATTCAATTCCCCCTTTTTTAGGCTGTGGAAGAGGCGGGGGGGGGGGGGGGGGGGGGGGCTCTCGGGGGACGCCATGTAGATCGGTTCAAGGTGGAATAACTATCTTTAGACATGCTGCGTGTTTGGAAATATGTACAGCGGGGAAAAAAAATAGTCGCTGCAAGGAGGAGAGACAAAGCATGGGCTTCTTTTCAAGGTCATAGGTCAAACTATTCCCTCGTATTTTTCCATTATGAAGAAGACAATGGCTTGAATATTAACTTCCTATTTATAACAACTATTTCCTTAAGCCATTTATATTTTTCCTTGAAGTACATTTTTATTTACTTCCTTATTGTTTGGAATATTATAGATATTTTTTATCCATTTAAACAGAAGAAAAAAAAATAGTAATTTTTTCATTTTAATTCAAATTAAGTTAAAAAAAATATTTTTTTATTAAAAAAATATGAATATATATAAATAAAATAATAGAAATACACATATATATATGCAGATTTATATATTTTTTTAAAAAGTATGTGTATTGTATATATCTCGCTGAGAAATATTTATTTTTGTTGATTTCTTTTCTGATAATTTCACATTTCCAGAGGAAAAAATAAAAAATAAATAAATATATATGTATATATATATATTGTGTACATAATTAAATTGGTAAAAAAAAAGATATATATATATATATATTTATTTTTTATTTTTATTATTATTATTTTATTTTATTATTATTTTTCTCTGGAAAATATATAATTTTTTAATAGGTGCCCCTTATGTACACAATATTTTTTATAATATAAATATTATTATCAGTTGGAAAATAGTGATAAAACATAAATGTGACTTTTTATAATATTAAGCACATACAAAACAAATAGTTGTTATAATTATAAATATTATTTAATTATTTATTGTTATGTTGTATGGGGGCAGCATGGCGTAGTGGGTAGAGCAACCGTGCCAGAAACCTGAGGGTTGCAGGTTCGCTCTCCGCCTCTTACCATCCAAAAATCGCTGCCGTTGTGTCCTTGGGTGGGACACTTCACCCTTTGCCCCCGGTGCCACTCACACCGGTGAATTGAATGATCAATCAATCAATCAATCAATCTTTATTTATATAGCCCTAAATCACAAGTGTCTCAAAGGGCTGCACAAGCCACAACGACATCCTCGGTACAAAGCCCACATACGGGCAAGGAAAAACTCACCCCAGTGGGACGTCGATGTGAATGACTATGAGAAACCTTGGAGAGGACCGCATATGTGGGTAACCCCCCCCCTCTAGGGGAGACCGAAAGCAATGGATGTCGAGTGGGTCTGACATAATATTGTGAGAGTCCAGTCCATAGTGGATCCAACATAATAGTAAGAGTCCAGTCCATAGTGGGGCCAGCAGGACACCATCCCGAGCGGAGACGGGTCAGCAGCGTAGAGATGTTCCCAGCCGATGCACAGGCGAGCGGTCCACCCCGGGTCCCGACTCTGGACAGCCAGCACTTCATCCATGGCCACCGGACCTGTGCCCCCCCCCCTCAAGGAAAAGGGGAGCAGAGGAGAAAAGAAAAGAAACGGCAGATCAACTGGTCCAACAGGGGGGCTATTTAAAGGCTAGAGTATACAAATGAGTTTTAAGATGGGACTTAAATGCTTCTACTGAGGTAGCATCTCTAATTGTTACCGGGAGGGCATTCCATAGTACTGGAGCCCGAATAGAAAACGCTCTATAGCCCGCAGACTTTTTTTGGGCTCTGGGAATCACTAATAAGCCGGAGTTCTTTGAACGCAGATTTCTTGCCGGGACATATGGTACAATACAATCGACAAGATAGGACGGAGCTAGACCGTGTAGTATTTTATACGTAAGTAGTAAAACCTTAAAGTCACATCTTAAGTGCACAGGAAGCCAGTGCAGGTGAGCCAGTATAGGCGTAATATGATCAAACTTTCTTGTTCTTGTCAAAAGTCTAGCAGCCGCATTTTGTACCAACTGTAATCTTTTAATGCTAGACATAGGGAGACCCGAAAATAATACGTTACAGTAGTCGAGACGAGACGTAACGAACGCATGAATAATGATCTCAGCGTCGCTAGTGGATAAAATAGAACGAATTTTAGCGATATTACGGAGATGAAAGAAGGCCGTTTTAGTAACACTCTTAATGTGTGACTCAAAGGAGAGAGTTGGGTGGAAGATAATACCCAGATTCTTTACTGATTCGCCTTGTGTAATTGTTTGGTTGTCAAATGTTAAGGTGGTATTATTAAATAAATGTCGGTGTTTAGCAGGACCGATAATCAGCATTTCCGTTTTCTTGGCGTTGAGTTGCAAGAAGTTAGCGGACATCCAATGTTTAATTTCATTAAGACACGCCTCCAGCTGACTACAATCCGGCGTGTTGGTCAGCCTTAGGGGCATGTAGAGTTGGGTGTCATCAGCATAGCAATGAAAGCTAACACCGTATTTGCGTATGATGTCGCCTAGCGGCAGCATGTAAATACTAAAGAGTGCAGGGCCAAGAACCGAACCCTGAGGAACTCCGCACGTTACCTTAACATAGTCAGAGGTCACATTATTATGGGAGACGCATTGCATCCTGTCAGTAAGATAAGAGTTAAACCACGACAAAGCTAAGTCTGACATACCAATACGTGTTTTGATACGCTCTAATAAAATATTATGATCGACGGTATCGAAAGCAGCGCTAAGATCAAGAAGCAGCAACATAGAATGATGAATGATAGGTGGTGGTCAGAGGGGCCGTTGGCGCAAATTGCAGCCACGCTTCCGTCAGTCTACCCCAGGGCAGCTGTGGCTATGAAAGTAGCTTACCACCACCAGGTGTGAATGAATGATGGGTTCTACATGTAAAGCGACTTTGGGTACTTAGAAAAGCGCTATATAAATCCTAGGTATATATCATACTATTTTTTTATTAGTAAAAACCAGCGTTCTCTGCAGTGGACATGTGTGTTTTGCATAGAAGATATATATATATATATATATATATATATATATGCATGTGTGTGTATATATATATACATATACATATATGCATGTGTGTGTGTATATATATATATATATATATATATATATATATATATATATATATATATATATATACACACATGCATATATGTATGATGCAAAATAATCTATAAATAGCAGATTTTAAACATAATATATCAAATATATTTATTCTTGAAAAAAATATTCAAAATATAATATCCCTCTAAGAACTTACTTTGGTGAATTAATTTCTTTAAAATTTCCAATTTCAGTCAAAAAAAAATCAAAACGCACATGTCCACTGCAGAGGAAGCTGATATTTTGGAGGATTTACTAACTATTAAAAAAAAAAAGGATAATATACAAAATAACAATAAATAATGACACATAATATTTATAATTATAACAACTGTTTGTTTTGGATGTGCTTAATATTATAAAAAAGTCACATTTATGTTTTATCACTATTTACTTACTGATAATAATATTTATCGTATTAAAATATTGTGAAAAATACATGCGGGGTACCTATAAAAAATAATATATATACACACTGTATGTAGTAATAATAATAATCTATAAATAGCAGATTTTAAACATAATGTATAAAATATATTTATTCTTTGAAAAAAATATTCTAAATATAATATCCCTCTGAGAACTTATTTTTGGTAAATCAATTTCCTCTGAATTTCCAATTTCAGTCACAAAAAAATCAAAACACAAATGTTCACTGCAGAGGCGCTGGTATTTAGAGGATTTAATAACTAATAAAAAATAGTATGATATACAAAATAACAATAAATAATGACACATATAATATTTAAATTCATAACATCTATTTGTTTTGGATGTGCTTAATATTATAAAAAGTCACATTTATGTTTGATCACTATTTACTAACTGATAATAATATTTATATTGCAAAGATACATAAGGGGCACCTATAAAAAAAATAAAAATAAATAAATAAAATAAAATAATAATAATAATAATAATAATAATAATAATTTATATATATATATATATATATATATATATATATATATACACACACACACACACACACATGATGCAAAATAATCTATAAATAGCAGATTTTAAACATAATGTGTAAAATATATATATTCTTTAAAACAAATATAATACCCCTCCGAGAACTTATTTGTGGTAAATTAATTCCCTCAAAATTTCCAGTTCCAGTAAAAAAAAAAATCTAAACACAAATGTCCACTGCAGAGGACACTGGTTCTCAGGAGGATATACAAAATATTATAAATGATATGATATAGTGTGTAACAAAAAATAATTACATACTGTTAATAATTATAATAACTATTTTTTTTGTAGGCAATTACACTATCAATATTTACTATGATAAGTAATAATAATAAATGTTATAATCCTAAATATACCTATAAACAAAAAAATTGCATTTTAAATGTATTTAAAAAAATATTTAAATCAATAAATAAAGTAATAATATTATATAAAGTAACATGTTTAAAAATTGTGTTCAAAATTATTCAAAAAATGTGTACAATAAATATTAACCATTTGTATTTGAACAATTTCTTTTGTAATAATTTCACATTTCCAGAATAAAATAGTATGACAGGATAGACTTATCTATCCTAAAAAATAGGGGGAATCATATAATATGATCATATTTAATAACGGTCAAATCAATCATTCATTTAAAAAAGGTGGCACTTGATCAACATTCTGCATTTAAAATGGACAGTATGTCTGTAAAAGTATTTCCCTCCAGTCACATATTATGACATAAACGCCAAGAAATGCGTTTTATTCCGCTCTTTTCGGAATAACATTTTGCTGCCGCCTTCAAAAGTGGCCAGAGTGTAAATTGATCATTTCTTACAAGAGCTGTGCAACATCCCCTCAAGGATTATTCTGCTTTTTTTTTTTCCCTCCTCACCTCGGATTCCTATTTATAAATTCTAGGAGGCGCAACCCTTAAAGAATAAAACCCCATAGAAGGATGTTCTCCCCATCCTGACCTGTTTATGCTGCACATGTGAAGATGATAGGCTGTCAGGCCCCCAGCCAATCCCCCCCCCCCGGCCCAACATCCTTTAAATTGCCAGGGTGATAGTTGCAGATAATACAAGAAATAAATCAGACTACGGGGCGGAATATTTCATTTGTTATCCATATTCCTTATGGGCAAGGGGGAGAAATGATAGCCAAATGTAAAAACGGGTATTTTTGTTTTCTTTTGTTTTAGCCCCTGTGGAGTTGAAACACTTGAAATGCGGATGTTTTTTTGTTTTTTTTTCTTTCTTTTTTTCCCCCTCTTCCGTGTGAAGACAAAGTGCATGCTGGCTGCCAGCCTGCCTCAGATAAAATAAATCTCGCAGGGAAAAAGACAATTACAGCTGGTCACCTGCTGCATCTTAACCTGCGCGCTTTATTTCACGCTCCTGTCAAGCCTTCACACTGAACCACACAAGTTCACACGTCATCCTTTCACGAGGAAGAACATCTGCACAATAACAGCGATTATTATAAATGACGTAAAAGATACAAAGTTTAATACGTTTTTAGGCACAGGGGTGTCAAATTCATTTTAGATGGGGGGGCCACATGGAGAAAAATCTACTCCCAAGTAGGCCAGGACTGGTAAAATCATGGCACGATAACTTAAAAATAAAGACAACTTCAGATCTTTGTTTAAAAATGGAACAAGCAAATTCTGATTTTTTTTTTTTACACTTACATGGTGCTGTTAATAGTATTCCATCTTTCTTTGTCGATATTTATATTTTCGGAATAAATTATGTGATAATGTTCATCAGTCAACTCATTGGTGTTAATTTTCAATCCATCAAGATAAAAAAAATTATATCAAAATCAAGTTACTGTATGTTATTTATGCATTTTGATCATTTTCCTCATACTAACATCGTGTGGTTTATTTTGTGCATATGTAGCATCATCTACAAATAATTAATATTGCGACATCTAGTGGACACATTTAGAACAGCTGTTTCTTTCATTCAAAAATTTCAGGTTCATTTTTATACTTAGCAAACTCATCCCGCGGGCCTGATAAACCCTGATCCAGCTCTTGGGCCTTACGTTTGACACCCCCGACTTAGAGTATGATTCACTGATGAGAATATTTGCTGAACAGCGTTTTCTCCTACTAATCTCGGCGGTTCTTGAACTCGCCATAGTGTGGACTGTGACGCAACAGTTTGTTTACATGTAAAATCTTCCACTTCTTGGTCTCATTTTGTCCACCAAAGGTTTTATGCTGTGCGTGAATGCACCAAGGTGAGCTTTGTTGTTATCGACTTGTTGGAGTGCTAATCAGGCATGACTGCAAACTAATCGATGCTAACATGCTATTTAGGCTAGTTGTACGTACATATTGCATCATCATGCCTCATTTGTAGCTATATTTGAGCTCATTTAATATCCTTTACTTTTATCCTCTTTGTATATAATTTAGTTTTGCATGTCTCATGACACATTATATGTATGTTATATTGGCTGCATTTAAGATAACCGTTTGTGTGTCATGTTGTTCCAGACAACAGCAAACATTACCTAGCTTGCCAAAGATTGTAATTAATCTATTAAAAGAAGACAGCCTGCCGTTTCCTTTAACTTGGACACACACATCTACACCTTTGGCCATTAAAAGCCAGTCATTTCCAGGAGTTATCTCACCTTCTGAGTAGCCTCTGATTGACTAATGCTTTCTAATGTTGTAAAAATGTGTAGAATAAATGTTACATTTGCTTCAGCCTGCGACACAGTCATTTTGATAGTAGGCTATTATAGCTAACAGACACTTCATTAAAACACTTATATACGGCTTTTCATTTTTTGCCGCACCAGACGGATTTGTTTTTTGTATTTTTGGTCCAATATGGCTCTTTCAACGTTTTGGGTTGCCGACCCCTGGAGTAGGGTATTGTTTACATACAAATCCCTAACCCATATGAGTTGGGTAATTGTGTTAGATGTAAATATAAACGGAATACAATGATTTGCAAATCATATTCAGTTAAATATGCTACCAAGACAACATATTTGATGTTCAAACTGATAAACATTTTTTTTTGTGCAAATAATCATTAACTTTAGAATTTGATGCCAGCAACACGTGACAAAGAAGTTGGGAAAGGTGGCAATAAATACTGATAAAGTTGAGGAATGCTCATCAAACATCCCACAGGTGAACAGGCAAATTGGGAACAGGTGGGTGCCATGATTGGGTATAAAAGTAGATTCCATGAAATGCTCAGTCATTCACAAACAAGGATGGGGCGAGGGTCACCACTTTGTCAACAAATGCGTGAGCAAATTGTTGAACAGTTTAAGAAAAAATCTTTCTCAACCAGCTATTGCAAGGAATTTAGGGATTTCACCATCTATAGTCCGTAATATCATCAAAGGGTTCAGAGAATCTGGAGAAATCACTGCACGTAAGCAGCTAAGCCCGTGACCTTCCATCCCTCAGGCTGTACTGCATCAACAAGCGACATCAGTGTGTAAAGGATATCACCACATGGGCTCAGGAACACTTCAGAAACCCACTGTCAGTAACTACAGTTGGTCGCTACATCTGTAAGTGCAAGTTAAAACTCTCCCATGCAAGGCGAAAACCGTTTATCAACAACACCCAGAAACGCCGTCGGCTTCGCTGGGCCTGAGCTCATCTAAGATGGACTGATACAAAGTGGAAAAGTGTTCTGTGGTCTGACGAGTCCACATTTCAAATTGTTTTTGGAAACTGTGGACGTCGTGTCCTCCGGACCAAAGAGGAAAAGAACCAACCGGATTGTTATAGGCGCAAAGTGTAAAAGGCAGCATCTGTGATGGTATGGGGGTGTATTAGTGCCCAAGACATGGGTAACTTACACATCTGTGAAGGCGCCATTAATGCTGAAAGGTACATACAGGTTTTGGAGCAACATATGTTGCCATCCAAGCAACGTTACCATGGACGCCCCTGCTTATTTCAGCAAGACAATGCCAAGCCACGTGTTACATCAACGTGGCTTCATAGTAAAAGAGTGCGGGTACTAGACTGGCCTGCCTGTAGTCCAGACCTGAAAATGTGTGGCGCATTATGAAGCCTAAAATAGCACAAGGGAGACCCCCGGACTGTTGAACAACTTAAGCTGTACATCAAGCAAGAATGGGAAAGAATTCCACCTGAGAAGCTTAAAAAATGTGTCTCCTCAGTTCCCAAACGTTTACTGAGTGTTGTTAAAAGGAAAGGCCATGTAACACAGTGGTGAACATGCCCTTTCCCAACTACTTTGGCGCGTGTTGCAGCCATGAAAGTCTAAGTTAATTATTATTTGCAAAACAAAAATAAAGTTTATGAGTTTGAACATCAAATATCTTGTCTTTGTAGTGCATTCAATTGAATATGGGTTGAAAATGATTAGCAAATCATTGTATTCCGTTTATATTTACATCTAACACCATTTCCCAACTCATATGGAAACGGGGTTTGTATATGATACCAGTGCCTATTGAATCTGTAACAAGGCCCGAAGTCAAATAATAGTATTTAGGTTGAATAGTTGTCATTTACATACTGCATTAATATAAATACAATTATAACAAATTAATATGAAATGAAATAATGATCACAGGAAAACCAGCAGCAATGTAAAAGTTAAGCAAACAAACACAAACGGATAATTGATGCCTACCTTTGTTTACATTCGAGGGCGCGAGCTTAGCGGTTAGCATGTCTACCTTACTGCGTTGTGTTGTGTAACATGTTTAGTTATCCATCGTCCTCGAGTCCTCCGGTGATAATGGTACTTGTCTAAGATTAGCTCACGGGCAAAGACGCTACGTTGCGTTGAAGACAGGGTCGCTGTCAAATTTGTGTCTGTCGAGCGATTGTTGTAGTGATTTTAAACATGCAAACGAACGAGGTGGTAGCGTGTAGTAAAAAAAAAAAAAAGGGGTATTTATCGACTAAACTAACAAAAAGCGAGAGCAACAGGGAAGACTATGAAGAAAACAGCAAAACACTCACAGGAAATGTGGAGCAGATGGCGTCCACAAAGTACGAGCATGGAAAGGATGACCTGTAGTCACCGATGAAAAACAATGGCGTCGCAAGCTCAACTTAAACGGTGCTAATTACAAACTTAAAACAGGTGAGGGGGAAAGTGCTTCAAGGCAGGCGTGAAGCTGCTGCAGGAAAAGGAAAAACAGGAAGGGAAAAACCACAAAATAAGAGCACGAGACAGGAAGGCATTATCGCAATAGGGGGATAGAATTCAAATATTTACTGTCGGCCGAATTGATAAATTTGCATCTAAAGACAACATGGCTGTAGACAAAATTCTACCGCTCAAAGTGATGCTCGAACCCAAGACCCTGAGATTAAGATTATTACGTTCGACCAACTAAACTCACCAGGGATGTACTGCTTTTATTTGAACTTTTTTGTATCAAGGTTGTTAATGTGGGCCCGGCTAGCTCAGTCGGTAGAGCATGAGACTCTTAATCTCAGGGTCGTGGGTTCGAGCCCCACGTTGGGCGATTGAATTTTGCCAAGGAAATTCAACACGAGACGGTTCTCCACTTCTAATAAATCAATAAAAAAAACTATAACAATGTGCGAGTTCGTATTCTTCTGTTAAACTCACTTAATTAATAATATTTTTCTTTTCGTACAGTAATAATCAATAAAGAGCGCATATGTAACTAAGAAACGCCGCAACACGTAACAACGTGACATGAAACGCGTCAAACTTAAATGCCAACAGCACAAAACGCCGCACTCGAAAACTAAAATGGCTCAACCCAAAACGCTGCAACATGAAACAACGAAACATGAAATGCCGACAACACGAAATGTCGCGGCACGAAACATCGCAACACGAAATGCTGCAACAGCTGTGACACCAAACGGCGCAACATGAAATAGCGCGACCCAAATCATGAAACATCGCAACACAAAACGCCATCAACACGAAACGTTGTAACAGAAAATGCTACATGAAAATTTTTTTCTAGAAACAATTCTAATAAATCAATAAAAAAAAAAAAACGATGTGCGAGTTCGTATTCTTCTGTTAAACTCACTTAATTAATAATATTTTTCTTTTCGTACCGTAATAATCAATAAAGAGTGCATATGTAACTAAGAAACGCCGCAACACGTGACAACGTGACATGAAACGCGTCAAACTTAAACGCCAACAGCACAAAACGCCGCACCCGAAAACTAAAATGGCTCAACCCAAAACGCTGCAACATGAAACAACGCAACATGAAATGCCGACAACACGAAATGCCGTGGCACGAAACGTTGCAACACGAAATGCTGCAACTGCATGAGCAATTTTGTACAGTAAAAATTATTGCTCAAGTAAACCATGCAGGCCTGGCTAGCTCAGTCGGTAGAGCATGAGACTCTTAATCTCAGGGTCGTGGGTTCGAGCCCCACGTTGGGCGTTTGAATTTTGCCAAGGAAATTCAACACAAGACGGTGCTCCACTTCTAATAAATCTTTAAAAAAAACTATAACAATGTGCGAGTTCGTAAACTTCTGTTAAACTCACTTAATTAATAATATTTTTCTTTTCGTAGAGTAATAACCAAAGAAGAGTGCATATGTAACTAAGAAACGCCGCAACACGTAACAACGTGACATGAAACGCGTCAAACTTAAACGCCAACAGCACAAAACGCCGCACCCGAAAACTAAAACGGCTCAACCCAAAACGCTCCAACATGAAACGCTGCAACATGAAATGCCGACAACACGAAATGTCGCCGCACGAAATGTCGCAACACGAAATGTCGCAACACGAAATGCTGCAACAGCTGTGACACCAAACGGCGCAAGATGAAATAGTGCGACCCAAATCATGAAACATCATAACACAAAACGCAATTAACACGAAACGTCGCAACACGAAATGCTACATGAACATTTTTTCCAGAAACAATCATTTATCAAGGACCACAATGCAGGCCTGGCTAGCTCAGTCGGTAGAGCATGAGACTCTTAATCTCAGGGTCGTGGGTTCGAGCCCCACGTTGGGCGAGTTAGTTTTGCCAAAGAAATTCAACACGAGACGGTGCTCCACTTCTAATAAATCAATAAAAAAAAAATGAAACAATGTGCGAGTTCGTATTCTTCTGTTAAACTCACTTAACTAATAATGTTTTTCTTTTTGTACAGTAATAATCAATAAAGAGCGCATATGTAACTAAGAAACGCCGCAACACGTAACAACGTGACATGAAACGCGTCAAACTTAAACGCCAACAGCACAAAACGCCGCACCGGAAAACTAAAATGGCTCAACCCAAAACGCTGTAACATGAAACAACGCAACATGAAATGCCGACAACACGAAATGTCGCGGCACGAAACATCGCAACACGAAATGCTGCAACAGCTGTGACACCAAACGGCGCAACATGAAATAGCACAACCCAAATCATGAAACATCGTAACACAAAACGCCATCAACACGAAACGTTGTAACACAAAATGCTACATGAACATTTTTTTCCAGAAACAATTGTATATCAAGGTGCACAATGCAGGCCCGGCTAGCTCAGTCGGAAGAGCATGAGACTCTTAATCTCAGGGTCGTGGGTTCGAGCCCCACGTTGGGCGATTGAATTTTGCCAAGGAAATTCAACACGAGACGGTGCTCCACTTCTAATAAATCAATTAAAAAAACTGTAATGATGTGCGAGTTCGTATTCTTCTGTAAAGCTCACTTAATTCATAATACTTTTCTTTTCGTACAGTAATAATCAATAAAGAGCGCATATGTAACTAAGAAACGCCGCAACACGTAACAACGTGACATGAAACGCGTCAAACTTAAAGGCCAACAGCACAAAACGCCGCACCCGAAAACTAAAATGGCTCAACCCAAAATGCTGTTACATGTAACAACGCAACATGAAATGCCGACAACACGAAATGTCACGGCATGAAATGCTGCAACAGCTGTGACACCAAACGGCGCAACATGAAATAGCGCGACCCAAATCATGAAACATCATAACACAAAACGCAATTAACACGAAACGTCGCAACACGAAATGCTACATGAACATTTTTTCCAGAAACAATCATTTATCAAGGACCACAATGCAGGCCTGGCTAGCTCAGTCGGTAGAGCATGAGACTCTTAATCTCAGGGTCGTGGGTTCGAGCCCCACGTTGGGCGAGTTAATTTTGCCAAGGAAATTCAACACGAGACGGTGCTCCACTTCTAATAAATCAATAAAAAAAAAATGAAACAATGTGCGAGTTCGTATTCTTCTGTTAAACTCACTTAACTAATAATATTTTTCTTTTCGTACAGTAATAACCAATAAAGAGCACACAAGTAACTAAGAAACGCCGCAACACATAACAAGAAACGCGTCAAACATAAACGCCAACAGCACTAAACGCCGCACCAGAAAACTAAAATGGCTCAACCCAAAACGCTCCAACATGAAACAACGCAACATGAAATGCCGACAACACGAAATGTCGCCGCACGAAATGTCGGAACACGAAATGTCGCAACACGAAATGCTGCAACAGCTGTGACACCAAACGGCGCAACATGAAATTGCGCGACCCAAATCATGAAACATCGCCACACAAAACACCATCAACACGAAACGTCGCAACACGAAATGCTACATGAACAATTTTTTCCAGAAACAATCATTTATCAAGGTTAACAATGCAGGCCCGGCTAGCTCATTCGGAAGAGCATGAGACTCTTAATCTCAGGGTCGTGGGTTCGAGCCCCACGTTGGGCGAGTTAATTTTGCCAAGGAAATTCAACACGAGACGGTGCTCCACTTCTAATAAATCAATAAAAAAAACAATAACAATGTGCGAGTTCGTAATCTTCTGTTAAACTCACTTAATTAATAATATTTTTCTTTTCGTACCGTAATAATCAATAAAGAGTGCATATGTAACTAAGAAACGCCGCAACACGTAACAACGTGACATGAAACGCGTCAAACTTAAAGGGCAACAGCACAAAACGCCGCACCAGAAAACTAAAATGGCTCAACCCAAAACACTGCAACAAGAAACGACGCAAAATGAAACGCTGCAACATGAAATGCCGACAACACGAAATGTCGCGGCACGAAACGTCGCAACAGCTGTGACACCAAACGGCGCAACATGAAATATCGCGACCCAAATCATGAAACATCGTAACACAATACGCCATCAACACGAAACGTTGTAACACAAAATGCTACATGAACATTTTTTTCTAAAAACAGTTGTATATTAAGGAGCACAATGCATGCCCGGCTAGCTCAGTCGGTAGAGCATGAGACTCTTAATCTCAGGGTCGTGGGTTCGAGCCCCACGTTGGGCGACTAAATTTTGCCAAGGAAATTCAACACGAGACGGTGCTCTACTTCTAATAAATCTTTAAAAAAAACTGCAACGATGTGCGAGTTCGCATTCTTCTGTTAAACTCACTTAATTAATAATATTTTTCTTTCCGTACAGTAATATTCAATAAAGAGCGCATATGTAACTAAGAAACGCCGCAACACGTAACATATGTAACTAAGAAACGCCGCAACACGCAACATGAAACGCGTCAAACTTAAAACGCCGCACTCGAAAACTAAAATGGCTCAACCCAAAACGCTGTAACATGAAACAACGCAACAAAAATGCCGACAACACGAAATGCCGCGGCACGAAACGTCGCAACACGAAATGCTGCAACAGCTGTGACACCAAACGGCGCAACATGAAATAGCGCGACCCAAATCATGAAACATCGTAACACAAAACGCCATCAACACGAAACGTTGTAACGCAAAATGCTACATGAACATTTTTGTACAGTAAATATTATTTATTAAGGCAAACAATGCAAGCCTGGCTAGCTCAGTCGATAGAGCATGAGACTCTTGATCTCAGGGTCGTGGGTTCGAGCCCCACGTTGGGCGATTGAAATTTGCCAAGGAAATTCAACACGAGACGGTGCTCCACTTCTAATAAATCTTTAAAAAAAACTGTAACAATGTGCGAGTTCGTATTCTTCTGTTAAACTCACTTAATTCATAATATTTTTCTTTTCGTTCAGTAATAATCAATAAAGAGCGCATATGTAACTAAGAAACGCCGCAACACGTAACAACGTGACATGAAACGCGTCAAACTTAAACGCCAACAGCACAAAACGCCGCACCTGAAAACTAAAATGGCTCAGCACAAAACGCTGCAACATGAAACAACGCAACATGAAATGCCGACAACACGAAATGCCGCGGCACGAAACGTCGCAACACGAAATGCTGCAACAGCTGTGACACCAAACGGCGCAACATGAAATAGTGCGACCCAAATCATGAAACATCGTAACACAAAACGCAATTAACACGAAATGTCGCAACACGAAATGCTACATGAACATTTTTTCCAGAAACAATCATTTATCAAGGACCACAATGCAGGCCTGGCTAGCTCAGTCGGTAGAGCATGAGACTCTTAATCTCAGGGTCGTGGGTTCGAGCCCCACGTTGGGCGATTGAATTTTGCCAAGGAAATTCAACACGAGACGGTGCTCCACTTCTAATAAATCAATAAAAAAAAAATGAAACAATGTGCGAGTTCGTATTCTTCTGTTAAACTCACTTAATTAATAATATTTTTCTTTTCCTACAGTAATAATCAATAAAGAGCACACAAGTAACTAAGAAACGCCGCAACACATAACAAGAAACACGTCAAACTTAAATGCCAACAGCACAAAACGCCGCACCAGAAAACTAAAATGGCTCAACCCAAAACGCTTCAACATGAAACAACGCAACATGAAATGCCGACAACACGAAATGTCGCCGCACGAAATGTCGGAACACGAAATGTCGCAACACGAAATGCTGCAACAGCTGTGACACCAAACGGCGCAACATGAAATTGCGCGACCCAAATCATGAAACACGAAACGTCGCAACACGAAATGCTACATGAACATTTTTTTCCAGAAACAATCATTTATCAAAGTTAAAAATGCAGGCCCGGCTAGCTCATTCGGAAGAGCATGAGACTCTTAATCTCAGGGTCGTGGGTTCGAGCCCCACGTTGGGCGAGTTAATTTTGCCAAGGAAATTCAACACGAGACGGTGCTCCACTTCTTATAAATCTTTAAAAAAAACTGTAACAATGTGCGAGTTCGTATTCTTCTGTTAAACTCACTTAATTCATAATATTTTTCTTTTCGTACAGTAATAATCAATAAAGAGCGCATATGTAACTAAGAAACGCCGCAACACGTAACAACGTGACATGAAACGCGTCAAACTTAAACGCCAACAGCACAAAACGCCGCACTCGAAAACTAAAATGGCTCAACCCAAAACTCTGTAACATGAAACAACACAACATGAAATGCCAACAACACGAAATGTCGCGGCACGAAACATCGCAACACGAAATGCTGCAACAGCTGTGACACCAAACGGCGCAACATGAAATTGCGCGACCCAAATCATGAAACATCGCAACACAAAACGCCATCAACACGAAACGTTGTAACACAAAATGCTACATGAACATTTTTTTCCAGAAACAATTGTATATCAAGGACCACAATGCAGGCCTGGCTAGCTCAGTCGGTAGAGCATGAGACTCTTAATCTCAGGGTCGTGGGTTCGAGCCCCACGTTGGGCGATTGAGTTTTGCCAAGGATATTCAACACGAGACGGTGCTCCACTTCTAATAAATCAATAAAAAAAAAATTAAACAATGTGCGAGTTCGTATTCTTCTGTTAAACTCACTTAATTAATAATATTTTTCTTTTCGTACAGTAATAACCAATAAAGAGCACACAAGTAACTAAGAAACGCCGCAACACATAACAAGAAACACGTCAAACTTAAATGCCAACAGCACAAAACGCCGCACCAGAAAACTAAAATGGCTCAACCCAAAACGCTCCAACATGAAACAACGCAACATGAAATGCCGACAACACGAAATGTCGCCGCACGAAATGTCGGAACACAAAATGCTGCAACAGCTGTGACACCAAATGGCGCAACATGAAATTGCGCGACCCAAATCATGAAACACGAAACGTCGCAACACGAAATGCTACATGAACATTTTTTTCCAGAAACAATCATTTATCAAGGTTAACAATGCATGCCCGGCTAGCTCAGTCGGTAGAGCATGAGACTCTTAATCTCAGGGTCGTGGGTTTGAGCCCCACGTTGGGCGAGTTAGTTTTGCCAAGGAAATTCAACACGAGACGGTGCTCCACTTCTAATAAATCAATAAAAAAAACTGTAACGATGTGCGAGTTCGTATTCTTCTGTTAAACTCACTTAACTAATAATGTTTTTGTTTTTGTACAGTAATAATAAATAAAGAGCGCATATGTAACTAAGAAACGCCGCAACACGTAACAACGTGACATGAAACGCGTCAAACTTAAAGGGCAACAGCACAAAACGCCGCACCCGAAAACTAAAATGGCTCAACCCAAAACGCTCCAACATGAAACAACGCAACATGAAATGCCGACAACACGAAATATTGCGGCACGAAACGTCGCAACACGAAATGCTGCAACAGCTGTGACACCAAACGCCGCAACATGAAATAGCGCGACCCAAATCATGAAACATCGTAACACAAAACGCAATTAACACGAAACGTTGTAACACAAAATGCTACATGAAATTTTTTTTTCTAAAAACAGTTGTATATTAAGGAGCACAATGCAGGCCAGGCTAGCTCAGTCGGTAGAGCATGAGACTCTTAATCTCAGGGTCGTGGGTTCGAGCCCCATGTTGGGCGACTAAATTTTGCCAAGGAAATTCAACACGAGACGGTGCTCTACTTCTAATAAATCTTTAAAAAAAACTGCAACGATGTGCGAGTTCGCATTCTTCTGTTAAACTCACTTAATTAATAATATTTTTCTTTCCGTACAGTAATATTCAATAAAGAGCGCACATGTATTAAGAAACGCCACAACACGCAACATGAAACGCGTCAAACTTAAAACGCCGCACTCGAAAACTAAAATGGCTCAACCCAAAACGCTGCAACATGAAACAACGCAACAAAAATGCCGACAACACGAAATGCCGCGGCACGAAACGTCGCAACACGAAATGCTGCAACAGCTGTGACACCAAACGGCGCAACATGAAATAGCACAACCCAAATCATGAAACATCGTAACACAAAATGCCATCAACACGAAACGTTGTAACGCAAAATGCTACATGAACATTTTTGTACAGTAAATATTATTTATTAAGGCGAACAATGCAAGCCTGGCTAGCTCAGTCGGTAGAGCATGAGACTCTTAATCTCAGGGTCGTGGGTTCGAGCCCCACGTTGGGCGATTGAAATTTGCCAAGGAAATTCAACACGAGACGGTGCTCCACTTCTAATAAATCAATAAAAAAAACTGTAACGATGTGCGAGTTCGTATTCTTCTGTTAAACTCACTTAACTAATAATGTTTTTCTTTTTGTACAGTAATAATCAATAAAGAGCGCATATGTAACTAAGAAACGCCGCAACACGTAACAACGTGACATGAAACGCGTCAAACTTAAAGGGCAACAGCACAAAACGCCGCACTCGAAAACTAAAATGGCTCAACCCAAAACGCTGCAACATGAAACAACGCAACATGAAATGCCGACAACACGAAATATTGCGGCACGAAACGTCGCAACACGAAATAGCGCGACCCAAATCATGAAACATCGCAACACAAAACGCCATCAACACGAAACGTTGTAACACAAAATGCTACATGAAAATTTTTTTCTAGAAACAATTCTAATAAATCAATAAAAAAAAAAAAACGATGTGCGAGTTCGTATTCTTCTGTTAAACTCACTTAATTAATAATATTTTTCTTTTTGTACAGTAATAATCAATAAAGAGCGCATATGTAACTAACAAACGCCGCAACACGTAACAACGTGACATGAAACGCGTCAAACTTAAACGCCAACAGCACAAAACGCCGCACCAGAAAACTAAAATGGCTCAACCCAAAACGCTGTAACATGAAACAACGCAACATGAAATGCCGACAACACGAAATGTCGCGGCACGAAACATCGCAACACGAAATGCTGCAACAGCTGTGACACCAAACGGCGCAACATGAAATAGCGCGACCCAAATCATGAAACATCGTAACACAAAACGCCATCAACACGAAACGTTGTAACGCAAAATGCTACATGAACATTTTTTTTCCAGAAACAATTGTATTTCAAGGTGCACAATGCAGTCCCGGCTAGCTCAGTCGGAAGAGCATGAGACTCTTAATATCAGGGTCGTGGGTTCGAGCCCCACGTTTGGCGAGTTAATTTTGCCAAGGAAATTCAACACGAGACGGTGCTCCACTTCTAATAAATCTTTAAAAAAAACTGTAACAATGTGTGAGTTCGTATTCTTCTGTTAAACTCACTTAACTAATAATGTTTTTCTTTTTGTACAGTAATAATCAATAAAGAGCGCATATGTAACTAAGAAACGCCGCAACACGTAACAACGTGACATGAAACGCGTCAAACCTAAAGGGCAACAGCACAAAACGCCGCACCAGAAAACTAAAATGGCTCAACCCAAAACGCTGCAACAAGAAACGACGCAAAATGAAACGCTGCAACATGAAATGCCGACAACACGAAATGTCGCGGCACGAAACGTCGCAACAGCTGTGACACCAAACGGCGCAACATGAAACAACGCAACATGAAATGCCGACAACACGAAATATTGCGGCACGAAACGTCGCAACACGAAATGCTGCAACAGCTGTGACACCAAACGCCGCAACATGAAATAGCGCGACCCAAATCATGAAACATCGTAACACAAAACGCCATCAACACGAAACGTTGTAACACAAAATGCTACATGAAAATTTTTTTCTAGAAACAATTCTAATAAATCAATTAAAAAAAAAAAACGATGTGCGAGTTCGTATTCTTCTGTTAAACTCACTTAATTAATAATATTTTTCTTTTCGTACAGTAATAATCAATAAAGAGCGCATATGTAACTAAGGAACGCCACAACACGTAACAACGTGACATGAAACGCGTCAAACTTAAACGCCAACAGCACAAAACGCCGCACCCGAAAACTAAAATGGCTCAACCCAAAACGCTGCAACATGAAACAACGCAACATGAAATGCCGACAACACGAAATGTCGCGGCATGAAATGCTGCAACAGCTGTGACACCAAACGGCGCAACATGAAATAGTGCGACCCAAATCATGAAACATCGTAACACAAAACGCAATTAACACGAAACGTCGCAACACGAAATGCTACATGAACATTTTTTCCAGAAACAATCATTTATCAAGGACCACAATGCAGGCCCGGCTGGCTCAGTCGGTAGAGCATGAGACTCTTAATCTCAGGGTCGTGGGTTCGAGCCCCACGTTGGGCGAGTTAGTTTTGCCAAAGAAATTCAACACGAGACGGTGCTCCACTTCTAATAAATCAATAAAAAAAAAATGAAACAATGTGCGAGTTCGTATTCTTCTGTTAAACTCACTTAATTAATAATATTTTTCTTTTCGTACAGTAATAACCAATAAAGAGCACACAAGTAACTAAGAAACGCCGCAACACATAACAAGAAACACGTCAAACTTAAACGCCAACAGCACAAAACGCCGCACCAGAAAACTAAAATGGCTCAACCCAAAACGCTGCAACATGAAACAACACAACATGAAATGCCGACAACAGGAAATGTCGCCGCACGAAATGTCGGAACACGAAATGTCGCAACACGAAATGCTGCAACAGCTGTGACACCAAACGGCGCAACATGAAATTGCGCGACCTAAATCATGAAACACGAAACGTCGCAACACGAAATGCTACATGAACATTTTTTTCCAGAAACAATCATTTATCAAGGACCACAATGCAGGCCTGGCTAGCTCAGTCGGAAGAGCATGAGACTCTTAATCTCAAAAAACTGTAACGATGTGCGAGTTCGTATTCTTCTGTTAAACTCACTTAACTAATAATGTTTTTCTTTTTGTACAGTAATAATCAATAAAGAGCGCATATGTAACTAAGAAACGCCGCAACACGTAACAACGTGACATGAAACGCGTCAAACTTAAACGCCAACAGCACAAAACGCCGCACCAGAAAACTAAAATGGCTCAACCCAAAACGCTGCAACAAGAAACGACGCAACATGAAACGCTGCAACATGAAATGCCGACAACACGAAATGTCGCGGCACGAAACGTCGCAACAGCTGTGACACCAAACGGCGCAACATGAAATATCGCGACCCAAATCATGAAACATCGTAACACAATACGCCATCAACACGAAACGTTGTAACACAAAATGCTACATGAACATTTTTTTCTAAAAACAGTTGTATATTAAGGAGCTCAATGCATGCCCGGCTAGCTCAGTCGGAAGAGCATGAGACTCTTAATCTCAGGGTCGTGGGTTCGAGCCCCACGTTGGGCGATTGAATTTTGCCAAGGAAATTCAACACGAGACGGTGTTTCACTTCTAATAAATCCATTAAAAAAAACTGTAACGATGTGCAAATTCGTGTTCTTCTGTTAAACTCACTTAATTAATAATACTTTTCTTTTCGTACAGTAATAATCAATAAAGAGCGCATATGTAACTAAGAAACGCCGCAACACGTAACAACGTGACATGAAACGCGTCAAACTTAAACGCCAACAGCACAAAACGCCGCACCCGATAACTAAAATGGCTCAACCCAAAACGCTGCAACATGTAACAACGCAACATGAAATGCCGACAACACGAAATGTCGCGGCATGAAATGCTGCAACAGCTGTGACACCAAACGGAGCAACATGAAATAGTGCGACCCAAATCATGAAACATCATAACACAAAACGCAATTAACACGAAACGTCGCAACACGAAATGCTACATGAACATTTTTTCCAGAAACAATCATTTATCAAGGAGCACAATGCAGGCCCGGCTAGCTCATTCGGAAGAGCATGAGACTCTTAATCTCAGGGTCGTGGGTTCGAGCCCCACGTTGGGCGATTTAATTTTGCCAAGGAAATTCAACACGAGACGGTGCTCCACTTCTAATAAATCAATAAAAAAAACTGCAACGATGTGCGAGTTCGCATTCTTCTGTTAAACTCACTTAATTAATAATATTTTTCTTTCCGTACAGTAATATTCAATAAAGAGCGCACATGTATTAAGAAACGCCACAACACGCAACATGAAACGCGTCAAACTTAAAACGCCGCACTCGAAAACTAAAATGGCTCAACCCAAAACGCTGCAACATGAAACAACGCAACAAAAATGCCGACAACACGAAATGCCGCGGCACGAAACGTCGCAACACGAAATGCTGCAACAGCTGTGACACCAAACGGCGCAACATGAAATATCGCGACCCAAATCATGAGACATCGTAGCACAAAACGCCATCAACACGAAACGTTGTAACACAAAATGCTACATGAACATTTTTTTCCAGAAACAATTGTATATCAAGGTGCACAATGCAGGCCCGGCTAGCTCAGTCGGAAGAGCATGAGACTCTTAATCTCAGGGTCGTGGGTTCGAGCCCCACGTTGGGGGAGTTAATTTTGCCAAGGAAATTCAACACGAGACGGTGCTCCACTTCTAATAAATCAATAAAAAAAACTGTAACGATGTGCGAGTTCGTATTCTTCTGTTAAACTCACTTAACTAATAATGTTTTTCTTTTCGTACAGTAATAATCAATAAAGAGCGCATATGTAACTAAGAAACGCCGCAACACGTAACAACGTGACATGAAACGCGTCAAACTTAAACGCCAACAGCACTAAACGCCGCACCCGAAAACTAAAATGGCTCAACCCAATACGCTGTTACATGTAACAACGCAACATGAAATGCCGACAACACGAAATGTCGCGGCATGAAATGCTGCAACAGCTGTGACACCAAACGGCGCAACATGAAATTGCGCGACCCAAATCATGAAACACGAAACGTCGCAACACGAAATGCTACATGAACATTTTTTCCAGAAACAATCATTTATCAAGTATAACAATGCAGGCCCGGCTAGCTCAGTCGGTAGAGCATGAGACTCTTAATCTCAGGGTCGTGGGTTCGAGCCCCACGTTGGGCGAGTAAGTTTTGCCAAAGAAATTCAACACGAGACGGTGCTCCACTTCTAATAAATCAATAAAAAAAACTGTAATGATGTGCGAGTTAGTATTCTTCTGTTAAACTCACTTAATTAATAATATTTTTCTTTTCGTACCGTAATAATCAATAAAGAGCGCATATGTAACTAAGAAACGCCGCAACACGTAACAACGTGACATGAAACGCGTCAAACTTAAACGCCAACAGCACAAAACGCCGCACCCGAAAACTAAAATGGCTCAACCCAAAACGCTGCAACATGAAACAACGCAACATGAAATGCCGACAACATGAAATGCCGACAACACGAAATGTCGCGGCACGAAACGTCGCAACAGCTGTGACACCAAACGGCGCAACATGAAATATCGCGACCCAAATCATGAAACATCGTAACACAATACGCCATCAACACGAAACGTTGTAACACAAAATGATACATGAACATTTTTTTTCTAAAAACAGTTGTATATTAAGGAGTACAATGCATGCCCGGCTAGCTCAGTCGGTAGAGCATGAGACTCTTAATCTCAGGGTCGTGGGTTCGAGCCCCACGTTGGGCGACTAAATTTTGCCAAGGAAATTCAACACGAGACGGTGCTCTACTTCTAATAAATCTTTAAAAAAAACTGCAACGATGTGCGAGTTCGCATTCTTCTGTTAAACTCACTTAATTAATAATATTTTTCTTTCCGTACAGTAATATTCAATAAAGAGCGCACATGTATTAAGAAACGCCACAACACGCAACATGAAACGCGTCAAACTTAAAACGCCGCACTCGAAAACTAAAATGGCTCAACCCAAAACGCTGCAACAAGAAACAACGCAACAAAAATGCCGACAACACGAAATGCCGCGGCACGAAACGTCGCAACACGAAATGCTGCAACAGCTGTGACACCAAACGGCGCAACATGAAATAGCGCGACCCAAATCATGAAACATCGTAACACAAAACGCCATCAACGCGAAACGTTGTAACGCAAAATGCTACATGAACATTTTTGTACAGTAAATATTATTTATTAAGGCGAACAATGCAAGCCTGGCTAGCTCAGTCGATAGAGCATGAGACTCTTAATCTCAGGGTCGTGGGTTCGAGCCCCACGTTGGGCGATTGAAATTTGCCAAGGAAATTCAACACGATACGGTGCTCCACTTCTAATAAATCAATAAAAAAAACTGTAACAATGTGCGAGTTCGTATTCTTCTGTTAAAGTCACTTAATTCATAATATTTTTCTTTTCGTTCAGTAATAACCAATAAAGAGCGCATATGTAACTAAGAAACGCCGCAACACGTAACAACGTGACATGAAACGCGTCAAACTTAAATGCCAACAGCACAAAACGCCGCAATCGAAAACTAAAATGGCTCAACCCAAAACGCTGCAACATGAAACAACGCAACATGAAATGCCGACAACACGAAACGGCGCAACACGAAATGCTGCAACAGCTGTGACACCAAACGGCGCAACATGAAATTGCACGACCCAAATCATGAAACACGAAACGTCGCAACACGAAATGCTACATGAACATTTTTTTCCAGAAACAATCATTTATCAAGGTTAACAATGCAGTCCCGGCTAGCTCATTCGGAAGAGCATGAGACTCTTAATCTAAGGGTCGTGGGTTCGAGCCCCACGTTGGGCGAGTTAATTTTGCCAAGGAAATTCAACACGAGACGGTGCTCCACTTCTAATAAATCAATAAAAAAAACTGTAACGATGTGCGAGTTCGTATTCTTGGGCCTGCATTATCACTTTGATGAATGATTGATACCGTACAAAAATGTTCATGTAGCATTTTGTGTTACAACATTTCGTGTTGATGGTGTTTTGTGTTACGATGTTTCATGATTTGGGTCGCGCTATTTCATGTTGCGCTGTTTGGTGTCACAGCTGTTGCAGTATTTCGTGTTGCGTCGTTTCGTGCGGCGACATTTTGTGTTGTTGGCATTTCATGTTGCAGCGTTTTGGGTTGAGCCATTTTAGTTCTCGGGTGCGGCGTTTTGTGCTGTTGGCGCTTAAGTTTGACGCGTTTCATGTCACGTTGTTACGTGTTGCGGCGTTTCTTAGTTACATATGCGCTCTTTATTGATTATTACTGTACAAAAAGAAAAATATTATTAATTAAGTGAGTTTGACAGAAGAACACGAATTCGCACATCGTTACAGTTTTTTTAATTGATTTATTAGAAGTGGAGCACCGTCTCGTGTTGAATTTCCTTGGCAAAACTCAATTGCCCAACATGGGGCTCGAACCCACGACCCTGAGATTAAGAGTCTCATGCTCTACCGACTGAGCTAGCCGGGACTGCATTGTAACCCTTGATGAATGATTGATACTGTACAGAAATGTTCATGTAGCATTTTGTGTTACAACATTTCGTGTTGATGGCGTTTTGTGTTACGATGTTTCATGATTTGGGTCGCGCTATTTCATGTTGCGCCGTTTGGTGTCACAGCTGTTGCAGCATTTCGTGTTGCGAGGTTTCGTGCCGCGACATTTCGTGTTGTCGGCATTTCATGTTGTGTTGTTTCATGTTGCGGCGTTTTGGGTTGAGCCATTTTAGTTTTCCGGTGCGGCGTTTTGTGCTGTTGGCGTTTAAGTTTGACGCGTTTCATGTCACGTTGTTACGTGTTGCGGCGTTTCTTAGTTACATATGCGCTCTTTATTGATTATTACTGTACAAAAAGAAAAATATTATTTGTTAAGTGTGTTTAACAGAAGAATACAAACTCGCACATTGTAACAGGTTTTTTTATTGATTTTTTAGAAGTGGAGCACCGTCTCGTGTTGAATATCCTTGGCAAAACTCAGTCGCCCAACGTGGGGCTCGAACCCACGACCCTGAGATTAAGAGTCTCATGCTCTACCGACTGAGCTAGCCAGGCTTGCATTGTTATACCTGATAAATGATTAATAGTGTACAAAAACGTTCATGTAGCATTTTGTGTTACAACGTTTCATGTTAATGGCGTTTTGTGTTACGATGTTTCATGATTTGGGTCGCGCTCTTTCGTGTTGTCGGCATTTCATGTTGCAGCATTTCATGTTGCAGCGTTTTGGGTTGAGCCATTTTAGTTATCGGGTGCGGCGTTTAGTACTGTTGACGTTTAAGTTTGACGCGTTTCATGTCACGTTGTTACGTGTTGCGGCGTTTCTTAGTTACATATGCACTCTTTATTGATTATTACTGTACAAAAAGAAAAATATTATTAATTAAGTGAGTTTAACAGAAGAACACGAATTCGCACATCGTTACAGATTTTTTTTATTGATTTATTAGAAGTGGAGCACCGTCTCGTGTTGAATTTCCTTGGCAAAATTCAATCGCCCAACGTGGGGCTCGAACCCACGACCCTGAGATTAAGAGTCTCATGCTCTACCGACTGAGCTAGCCGGGCCTGCATTGCACATCTTGATAAATGATCGTTTCTGGAAAAAAATGTTCATGTAGCATTTTGTGTTAAAACGTTTCATGTTGACGGTGTTTTGTGTTACGATGTCTCATGATTTGGGTTACGCCATTTCATTTTTGGACCGTTTCGTGTCACGGATGTTGCAGCATTTCGTGTTGCGAGGTTTCGTGCCGCGACATTTCGTGTTGTCGGCATTTCATGTTGTGTTGTTTCATGTTGCGGCGTTTTGGGTTGAGCCATTTTAGTTTTCCGGTGCGGCGTTTTGTACTGTTGGCGTGTAAGTTTGACGCGTTTCATGTCACGTTGTTACGTGTTGCGGCGTTTCTTAGTTACATATGCGCTCTTTATTGATTATTACTGTACGAAAAGAAAAATATTATTCATTAAGTGAGTTTAACAGAAGATTTTGAACTCGCACATCGTTACGGTTTTTTTTTATTGAAGTGGAGCACCGTCTCGTGTTGAATTTCCTTGGCAAAATTCAAACACCCAACGTGGGGCTCGAACCCACGACCCTGAGATTAAGAGTCTCATGCTCTACCGACTGAGCTAGCCAGGCTTGCATTGTTATACTTGATAAATGATTAATACTGTACAGAAACGTTCATGTAGCATTTTGTGTTACAACGTTTCATGTTAATGGCGTTTTGTGTTACGATGTTTCATGATTTGGGCGGCGCTATTTCACGTTGCGCCGTTTGGTGTCACAGCTGTCGCAGCATTCCGTGTTAGGACGTTTCACATTGTGACAGTTTGTGTGACTGGCATTTTGTGCTATGGTGTGTCATGATGCAACGTTTTGGGTTGCGCAATTTCAAATTTCGTCGTTGAACATTTTCCTTCCATTTGTCAAAAAAATGGGACAAGCGGTAGAAAATGGATGGATGGATGCCATACATACAAAATGTTTCTATAATTTTTTTTACTCCTCTAATTATTTATTAAAAAAAATGTTGACGCCTTCATTTATCTGAACAGTTTTTTTTCCATTTTTGTATGACTAACTTGAATACAGGAAGTGAACAAACCAGACACGAAAAAGGGGTGTATGATTAAATCAAAAGTCATGTCCTACTCCTTTTCGGACATGCTCCATCGTGCAAGAGTAAAATGTGATGCACTTTTACTTCTGAAAGTCCCGAATTAACCGTCATAATTACCAAATAGGTCGGAGAATGACATTTCGGCTCGTTTGTGACTAGTGGTATTTGTCGGACGTTACAATAAGCTAAGCACGCCAAGTTCGGAACGCATAGCGAATAAACTCAAACGCCCAACGTGGGGCTCGAACCCACGACCCTGAGATTAAGAGTCTCATGCTCTACCGACTGAGCTAGCCAGGCTTGCATTTCCAAATGCGTGATGAATGATTGATTCTGTTCAAAAATGTTCATGTAGCATTTTGTGTTACAACGTTTCGTGTTGATGCCGTTTTGTGTTACCATGTTTCATGATATTTCGTGTTGTCGGCATTTCATGTTGCATTGTTTCATGTTGCAGCGTTTTGGGTTGAGCCATTTTAGTTATCGGGTGCGGCGTTTAGTGCTGTTGGCGTTTAAGTTTGATGCGTTTCATGTCACGTTGTTACGTGTTGCGGCGTTTCTTAGTTACATATGCACTCTTTATTGATTATTACTGTACAAAAAGAAAAATATTATTAATTAAGTGAGTTTAACAGAAGAACACGAATTCGCGCATCGTTACAGTTTTTTTTAATGGATTTATTAGAAGTAGAGCACCGTCTCGTGTTGAATTTCCTTGGCAAAATTCAATCGCCCAACGTGGGGCTCGAACCCACGACCCTGAGATTAAGAGTCTCATGCTCTACCGACTGAGCTAGCCGGGCCTGCATTGCACATCTTGATAAATGATCGTTTCTGGAAAAAAAATGTTCATGTAGCATTTTGTGTTACAACGTTTCGTGTTGATGGTGTTTTGTGTTACGATGTCTCATGATTTGGGTTACGCCATTTCATTTTTGGACCGTTTCGTGTCACGGATGTTGCAGCATTTCGTGTTGCGAGGTTTCGTGCCGCGACATATCGTGTTGTAGGCATTTCATGTTGTGTTGTTTCATGTTGCGGCGTTTTGGGTTGAGCCATTTTAGTTTTCCGGTGCGGCGTTTTGTGCTGTTGGCGTTTAAGTTTGACGCGTTTCATATCACGTTGTTACATGTTGCGGCGTTTTTTAGTTTAGAAGAATACGAACTCGCACATTGTAACAGTTTTTTTTATTGATGTTGCAGCATTTCGTGTTGCGAGGTTTCGTGCTGCGACATATCGTGTTGTAGGCATTTCATGTTGTGTTGTTTCATGTTGCGGCGTTTTTGTATTAAAAAAAATGTTCATGTAGCATTTTGTGTTACAACGTTTCGTGTTGATGGTGTTTTGTGTTACGATGTTTCATGATTTGGGTCACGCTATTTCATTTTTGCACCGTTTCGTGTCACGGATGTTGCAGCATTTCGTGTTGCGAGGTTTCGTGCCGCGACATATCGTGTTGTAGGCATTTCATGTTGCGTTGTTTCATGTTGCGGCGTTTTGGGTTGAGCCATTTTAGTTTTCCGGTGCGGCGTTTTGTGCTGTTGGCGTTTAAGTTTGACGCGTTTCATGTCACGTTGTTACGTGTTGCGGCGTTTCTTAGTTACATATGCGCTCTTTATTGATTATTACTGTACAAAAAGAAAAATATTATTAATTAAGTGAGTTTAACAGAAGAACACGAATTCGCACATCGTTACAGTTTTTTTTAATGGATTTATTAGAAGTGGAGCACCGTCTCGTGTTGAATTTCCTTGGCAAAATTCAATCGCCCAACGTGGGGCTCGAACCCACGACCCTGAGATTAAGAGTCTCATGCTCTACCGACTGAGCTAGCCAGGCCTGCATTGCACATCTTGATAAATGATCGTTTCTGGAAAAAAATTTTCATGTAGCATTTTGTGTTACAACGTTTCGTGTTGATGGTGTTTTGTGTTACGATGTCTCATGATTTGGGTTACGCCATTTCATTTTTGGACCGTTTCGTGTCACGGATGTTGCAGCATTTCGTGTTGCGAGGTTTCGTGCCGCGACATATCGTGTTGTAGGCATTTCATGTTGCGTTGTTTCATGTTGCGGCGTTTTGGGTTGAGCCATTTTAGTTTTCCGGTGAGGCTTTTTGTGCTGTTGGCGTTTAAGTTTGACGCGTTTCATGTCACGTTGTTATGTGTTGCGGCGTTTCTTAGTTACATATGCGCTCTTTATTGATTATTACTGTACGAAAAGAAAAATATTATTCATTAAATGAGTTTAACAGAAGATTTTGAACTCGCACATCGTTACAGTTTTTTTTATTGAAGTGGAGCACCGTCTCGTGTTGAATTTCCTTGGCAAAATTCAAACGCCCAACGTGGGGCTCGAACCCACGACCCTGAGATTAAGAGTCTCATGCTCTACCGACTGAGCTAGCCAGGCTTGCGTTGTTATACTTGATAAATGATTAATACTGTACAAAAACGTTCATGTAGCATTTTGTGTTACGTTTCATGTTAATGGCGTTTTGTGTTACGATGTTTCATGATTTGGGTCGCGCTATTTCGTGTTGTCGGCATTTCATGTTGCAGCGTTTCATGTTGCAGCGTTTTGGGTTGAGCCATTTTAGTTATCGGGTGCGGCGTTTAGTGCTGTTGGCGTTTAAGTTTGACGCGTTTCATGTCACATTGTTACGTGTTGCGGCTTTTCTTAGTTACATATGCGCTCTTTATTGATTATTACTGTACAAAAAGAAAAATATTATTAATTAAGTGAGTTTAACAGAAGAACACGAATTCGCACATCGTTACAGTTTTTTTTAATGGATTTATTAGAAGTGGAGCACCGTCTCGTGTTGAATTTCCTTGGCAAAATTCAATCGCCCAACGTGGGGCTCGAACCCACGACCCTGAGATTAAGAGTCTCATGCTCTACCGACTGAGCTAGCCGGGCCTGCATTGCACATCTTGATAAATGATCGTTTCTGGAAAAAAATGTTCATGTAGCATTTTGTGTTACAACGTTTCGTGTTGATGGCGTTTTGTGTTACGATGTTTCATGATTTGGGTTACGCCATTTCATTTTTGCACCGTTTCGTGTCACGGATGTTGCAGCATTTCGTGTTGCGACATTTCGTGCCACCCATACTGGTTGAAATGTAACTTAGATATTGGGGTTTCACTATGTAAAAGGGATTTGAGTCACTAGAGAAAAGCGCTATATAAATATAATTCACTTCATTTCACTACTATGCAAAGTACTCTAGAACCTAATCAGTGGCCTAGTGGCTAGAGTGTCCGCCCTGAGATTGGTAGGTTGTGAGTTCAAACCCCGGCCGAGTCATATCAAAGACTATAAAAATGGGACCCAGCATCAAGGGTTGGAATGAGGGGTTAACTCATCAAAATGATTCCCGGGCGCGGCCACTGCTGCTGCCCACTGCTCGCCTCACCTCCCAGGGGGTGATCAAGGGTGATGGGTCAAATGCAGAGAATAATTTCTCCACACCTGGTAAGTGTGTGTGTGACAATAATTGGCACTTTAACTTTAAGTGAAAGCCACTTATCAACAACACCCAGCAATGTCGCCTGAGCTCATCTTAGATGGACTGATGCAAAGTGGAAAAGTGTTCTGTGGTCTGACGAGTCAACATTTCAAATCAACGTTTACAACACTGATAAGGGAAGAGTGGGTATTGTATTTCACATTCCAAGGGTGAAGACACTAACCAGGCATCTGAAATGTCTAAAGAAACTGGTAGAAGGAACAAAGGAAAAGTACTAGATACTCTAAACATACCTATGTAAAAAGAAATAACTCTTAACCATGTATGCATCCTCCACAGTGTCCCGATAAAACATTTTACTTACGACATCATACCGATATTGGAGCCTTGAGTATTGGCCGATGCCGATATTGATCTGCAAGGATATTAGGAGGTGTCAAAAAAATATATAGATTTTCAAATTAATCGCGATTCTTATTTGTAATGATTCCCAATGGATTAAAAAAATGTAATACAAAATTCCCTTATTTTTATTTGACTTTATTTAATGTTTTGGTAGAATTTTATTCGACAAAAACAGTTTTCTTTCAAGTAATATAAACAATTATCTATTTTATGGAGGAGAGTAGTTCATCATAGATCTGCCACCCAATGTTACTAAAAAAAAAAGATATTAGCCTAGAGGGTGGGGGGGGGGGGGGGGGGGGGGGGGGGCTTGTGGCTTGTGCAGCCCTTTGAGACACTTGTGATTTAGGGCTATATAAATAAACATTGATTGATTGATTGATTGAAATTGCCTTTCAAATGTCTATTCTTGGTGTTGGGTTTTATCAAGTAAATTTCCCCCAAAAATGCGACTTATACTCCAGTGCGACTTATATATGTTTTTTTTTTTTCTTCTTTATTATGCACTTATACTCCGAAAAATATGGCACTCATTTAAATCCTTTGTTTTTTACACTTAAGGAACAAAAACAATAACAACAAAAAAATTTTTGGGAAAACAAAAATATCAATCGACCATTAATTGGTATCGACGCTACCTATTTATGGATCGAAACTCTACTAACGTCATGATCCATTGCCCAGATCATGTTTTATTTTGGTTTGACTTCCTCAGTTCTGTTTCAGCACCCCTGGGTTTGTGTTTTCTTGGTTGCCATGGGTGCTGATTATTTTCACCTGCCTCTGATTAAGTGTTTCGGAACGCTCACCTGCTCCCGGGCACTAAACCACAGAGCTACTTGTTGCTGCTTTTCGCCACACTGAGTCTGGCTGTCTGGTTTGCTGAATGCAACAAGTTACCTGTGTTTTCCGTTTGATTCCTGAGCTAAGCTTTGCCATTGGTTTGCTTGTTTTCCATGCTAAGCTTTTCCCGGGCGCGGCCACTGCTGCTGCCCACTGCTCTCCTCACCTCCCAGGGGGTGATCAAGGGTGATGGGTCAAATGCAGAGAATCATTTCTCCACACCTGGTAAGTGTGTGTGTGACAATCATTGGCACTTTAACTTTAAGTGAAAGCCACTTATCAACAACACCCAGAAATGTCGCCCGAGCTCATCTTAGATGGACTGATGCAAAGTGGAAAAGTGTTCAATCAACGTTTACTGAATAATAATAATAATAGATTTTTTTTGTAAAAAGCACTTTACATTGAGTAAACCACCTCAAAGTGCTACAGTGTATTAAAAAAAATAAATCTAAAATAAAAAGATAATAAAAAATAAATAAAAATAGAAACTAGAACAGCCAAATAGCTAGAACGAGTATGCAAACATGTAAAAAAAAAAAGGCTTTTTTAAAAAAGAAGGGTTTTATGGACAGAATTTCTAGGCGCAGTCAAGGCGTTGAGGGGATCCGGTTTGGTGGCTGCAGGATTAGGTCTCTGCTTTTTGCAGATGATCTGGTCCTGATGGCTTCATCTGGCCAGGATCTTCAGCTCTCACTGGATCGGTTCGCAGCCGAGTGTGAAGCGACTGGGATGAGAATCAGCACCTCCAAGTCCGAGTCCATGGTTCTCGCCCGGAAAAGGGTGGAGTGCCATCTCCGGGTTGGGGAGGAGATCTTGCCCCAAGTGGAGGAGTTCAAGTACCTCGGAGTCTTGTTCACGAGTGAGGGAAGAGTGGATCGTGAGATCGACAGGCGGATCGGTGCGGCGTCTTCAGTAATGCGGACGCTGTATCGATCCGTTGTGGTGAAGAAGGAGCTGAGCCGGAAGGCAAAGCTCTCAATTTACCGGTCGATCTACGTTCCCATCCTCATCTATGGTCATGAGCTTTGGGTTATGACCGAAAGGACAAGATCACGGGTACAAGCGGCCCAAATGAGTTTCCTCCGCCGGGTGGCGGGGCTCTCCCTTAGAGATAGGGTGAGAAGCTCTGTCATCCGGGGGGAGCTCAAAGTAAAGCCGCTGCTCCTCCGCATCGAGAGGAGCCAGATGAGGTGGTTCGGGCATCTGGTCAGGATGCCACCCGAGCGCCTCCCTAAGGAGGTGTTTAGGGCATGTCCGACCGGTAGGAGGCCACGAGGAAGACCCAGGACACGTTGGGAAGACTATGTCTCCCGGCTGGCCTGGGAACGCCTCGGGATCCCCCGGGAGGAGCTGGACGAAGTGGCTGGGGAGAGGGAAGTCTGGGCTTCCCTGCTTAGGCTGCTGCCCCCGCGACCCGACCTCGGATAAGCGGAAGAAGATGGATGGATGGATGGATGGTTTTTAAGCCTTTTTTAAAAGCATCCACAGTCTGCGGTGCCCTCAGGTGGTCAGGGACTGGGAGCGGCGGAGCAGAAAGCCCGGTCTCCCGTTGTTCGTAGCTTTGTCCTCGGAGGTTGTTGTTAAAAGGAAAGGCCATGTAACACAGTGGTAAAAATGCCCCTGTGCCAAAAAATTATGTTTCTCAGTTCTATTCAATTAAATATAAGTTGAAAAGTATTAGCAAACCATTGTATTCTGTTTTTATTTACCATTTACACCATGTGCCAACTTCACTGGTTTTGTACAAGCAGAGGGATAACAATTTCACTGAATAATAACGCTTCTTTAGGTAAGTCATCCCTTTGTGCATCCTTCCGTCATTTCCTTCCGCGGCGCAACACGTCGGTCATCTTGTCGCCGCGCAGCACAGCAGGCCGTCCATTAAGGTCTAATTGATCGCCGGGAAAGGAACGTTGGGAAGAAATGGAGCCAATAATGGCGAGAGAAACCATTTCGTCTCCCTCCCATTACACGCTAACAACGTCCTCGTTTAGTTTAGCGCAAACGCCGCACTTGTTCTTATCGGGGACAAATAACTTTTTGATGACGTTCAAAGCGTGCGGCGGCGTCTTGACGGCGGACCTGGCCAGGGTCCTAATTATTCGCCATTCCCGGCTGGGGGAGAGAATGTTCTCCACTGAAGCAAATTAGGTGTCGTTGGTCGGAGCTTGTCACACTGAAACTAATAAAGCTGTTTCATAATAATAACAATATGTGCAGCTGGGCCCGCTCATAAATCACCACGTGGCGCCGTCAAAGTGTATCCGTGTAACGTTGACCCCAATCAGGACCTCGCCGCGATTCTTTGATTCGTTCCTGAGCTTTAGGACAAGATTTGCGGTTTTAACACGAGCACTTTAGAGCCTGCCGGGTCCGCACAATCCCCGCAGGGTAAATCCACGCGGGCATTGAGCATTTCCCACCAAAATATTAAATATATATTTCTAGATTTAATAGAAAAAAAATGAACATGACGTCTTTCAAGCAAAACGTAAAACTGTCCTGACCGTCAAGTTGCAATTGAATTTTATCAGATTAATTTTGTCAAGAAGAAATGTGAATGAATGTAGAAAAGTATCATAATCCATATATATGTATATTTGTATATACCTATATATATATATATATATGTCTTAATAAGGTTATCCAAAAAATAGTGCTCGATACCGTAGTAGAGCGCAATATATGTATGTGTGGGGAAAAAAAATCACAAGACTATTTCATCTCTACAGGCCTGTTTCATGAGGGGGGGTACCCTCAATCGTCAGGAGATTTTAATGGGAGCATTCGCATACCATGGTTTATATAGGGCACAGAGTGGGTGGGTACAGGCTGGCCTAGGGGCGTGGTGATTGGTTCATGTGTTACCTAGGAGGTGTTTCCGTCTATGGCGGCATGTTGTTACAATTTCGCTGCGCTTGTTGAGGGATGACAGGTCTGGACGGTAGATAATAAACAGTTTCTCTTTCAAGCATAGGTTGCATCTTTTATTACCACTATTGTAAGGTGTGCTGGATGCAAGAATTTGCCATGTTATTGAATATTCAACATTATTGTCTTGGAGGTCCCAAATGTGTTTGCTGAGTTCTGTGGTATTTCGCAGGTTTTTGTTCCTGAAAGAAGCCTTGTGGTTGTTCCATCTGGTTTTGAATTCACCCTCGGTTAATCCTACATATGTGTCGGATGTGTTAATGTCCTTGCGTATTACCTTAGATTGGTAGACAACTGATGTTTGTAAGCATCCCCCGTTGAGGGGGCAATCAGGTTTCTTTCGACAGTTACATGCTTTGTTGGTTTTGGAGTCGTTCTGACTGGGGGTCGACGGCTCATTTGCAATTGTTTTGTTGTGGTTTGAGATGATTTGTCGTATATTGTTCATGCAGCTGTAGCTCAATTTGATGTTGTTCTTGTTGAATACTTTTCTTTTCTTGACGTCACTTTCAACCTGAGAAATAACAGCTACCAACCATTCACGAAACCCAACACAACACTCCAATACGTGCACCATGACAGCAACCATCCACCCACCACCACGAAAAGAATACCTACCGGAATCAATAAAAGGCTATCGATGCTGTCATCTAGCAAAGCTGAATTTGACCAAGCAACCCCCCCGTACCAAAAAGCCCTTGATGAAAGCGGATACAATTTCACCCTCACCTATGAACCCACGCCAGGAAACCAGCCAAAAAAGAACAGAAAACGAAACGGCATCATCTGGTACAACCCCCCATACAGCAAAAACGTCTCAACGAACATTGGACACAAATTCCTCAACCTGATTGACAAACACTTTCCCAAAGACAACAACCTAAGAAAAGTATTCAACAAGAACAACATCAAATTGAGCTACAGCTGCATGAACAATATACGACAAATCATCTCAAACCACAACAAAACAATTGCAAATGAGCCGTCGACCCCCAGTCAGAACGACTCCAAAACCAACAAAGCATGTAACTGTCGAAAGAAACCTGATTGCCCCCTCAACGGGGGATGCTTACAAACATCAGTTGTCTACCAATCTAAGGTAATACGCAAGGACATTAACACATCCGACACATATGTAGGATTAACCGAGGGTGAATTCAAAACCAGATGGAACAACCACAAGGCTTCTTTCAGGAACAAAAACCTGCGAAATACCACAGAACTCAGCAAACACATTTGGGACCTCAAAGACAATAATGTTGAATATTCAATAACATGGCAAATTCTTGCATCCAGCACACCTTACAATAGTGGTAATAAAAGATGCAACCTATGCTTGAAAGAGAAACTGTTTATTATCTACCGTTCAGACCTGTCATCCCTCAACAAGCGCAGCGAAATTGTAACAACATGCCGCCATAGACGGAAACACCTCCTAGGTAACACATGAGCCAATCACCACGCCCCTAGGCCAGCCTGTACCCACCCACTCTGTGCCCTATATAAACCATGGTATGCGAATGCTCCCATTAAAATCTCCTGACGATTGAGGGTACCCCCCTCATGAAACAGGCCTGTAGAGATGAAATAGTCTTGTGATTTTTTTTTTCCCCACACATACATATATATATATATATATATATATATATATATATATATATATATATATATATATATATATATATGTACTGTATATACAAACCCCGTTTCCATATGAGTTGGGAAATTGTTTCCGATGTAAATATAAACGGAATACAATGATTTGCAAATATTTTCAACCAATATTCAGTTGAATATGCTACAAAGACAACTTTTTTGATGTTCAATCTGATAAACATTTTTTTTTTTTTGCAAATAATCATTAACTTTAGAATTTGATGCCAGCAACACATGACAAAGAAGGTGGGAAAGCTGGCAATAAACACTGATAAAATTCAGGGACGCTTATTTGGAACATCCCACAGGTGAACAGGCAAATTGGGAACAGGTGGGTGCCATGATTGGGTATAAAAGTAGATTCCATGAAATGCTCAGTCATTCACAAACAAGGATGGGGCGAGGGTCACCACTTTGTCAACAAATGCGTGAGCAAATTGTTGAACAGTTTAAGAAAAAATCTTTCTCAACCAGCTATTACAAGGAATTTAGGGATTTCACCATCTACAGTCCGTAATATCATTAAAGGGTTCAGAGAATCTGGAGAAATCACTGCACGTAAGCAGCTAAGCCCGTGACCTTCCATCCCTCAGGCTGTACTGCATCAACAAGTGACAT